>NC_043000.1:30829661-31129661 GCF_006345805.1 Octopus sinensis | reverse complement strand
GGGGCCTAGGTTGGGTTCCAGATCAGCCTTTCTGGAAGGGCCATCCAAGGCAGATTGTTCTGACACCCAGCGGTATCAGGGCCGCACCTGGCTAACGGGGCTCTGGTGAACAGGAGCGTCTGATCTGGCAACTGGCAGCTTCAACCCATCCTGTCCCTGCGTCTGTGGAAAATCTACGGCAAACAAGACGTTCTCCCAACAGGGATATACTTGCGGCTGGCAAACTTCCTATTCCCATGACCCTTCAAATATTCCTCATATATTCCTTATCAATTTGGTTCTTTTATATTATTCTCTCCTCTATCAGTAAACTCACATTCCTTTCCATCACTGTCGTTGAAAACAAATAAAGGTGACAAATAATAGAGAGGACTTTTTTAGTTTTGCCAAGGACATGACAACCTCTGTTATGCTGGTGCCACAATGAAATATGCTCAGTAAGACCTGTAAAGTGGTTAGTGATAAGGACATCTAGTTGTAGAAACCATGTCAAAATTGGAACATGTGAGTGAGCTGTGGTTCCAGCCCACCTGAAACTTAATAACTGAGACAACCATGCCAGCTTTGAAAAACAGATGTAAAATGGTGGTGGTGGTGGTGATGACATGCACACACATGTATGCATATAAATATACAGACACACACATTTATATACACACATATACAGGCAAGTTTCCTAACTATATGATCTCAAGTTCAATCTCACTGTGTGGCACCTTGGATAACTTTGTCCTACTATAGCCCTAGGACTTGTGAGTAAATTTCACAGAGAAAGGCTAAAAGAAGCCATGTATGTGTGTGCAAAAACATGAATGCATTTATTACTGTCTCCATGCCTTGACTGTGTCATCATCATCATCATCGTTTAACGTCCGCTTTTCATGCTAGCATGGTTTGGACGATTTTGACTGAGGGCTGGCGAACCAGATGGCTGCACCAGGCTCCAATCTTGATCTGGCAGAGTTTCTACAGCTGGATGCCCTTCCTAACGCCAACCAGTCCGAGAGTGTAGTGGGTGCTTTTTACGTGCCACCGGCACAGGGGTCAGTCAGGCGGTACTGGCAATGACCTCGCTCGAATCTTTTTACATGTGCCACCAGCACAGGTGCCAGTGAAGCAACGTTGGCAACAACCATGTGTCATCATTATGCAAGTAGTACCCCATAAAAGTATGTCTGATCATAAAGAAATATTACCTTACTTGGAAACAGGCACATCTAACCATAGACAAGACTTCAATCAATTCCATCCAAGCCATATGAGCATGGAAAAATTGACATTATGATGATTTGTGTGTACATGTGTGTATGTGCACGCCTTTGTTATGACAAAAGAACACACAGAGAAATATTACCTTACCTGGAAGCAGGTGAGGGCTGGCAACATAAAAGGCATGAGTCCATAGAAAATCTGTCTCAAATTCCATCTGACCCATGGAAGCATGGGAAAGTGGATATCAAATGATGATGATATTCAAACACAGATGTAGATGAACAAAGAGATAAAAGGTAGTTCATACACACACACATATACCCACAAATAAACATATTTAGATGTACAAAGAAAAGAAAAAAGTCCACAACTACTTAGAATATATTTATTTCTTGCAAGCTTTAGCATTGACACAGCAAACAGCAATGATGCTGAAAGTAACTAAGCTAGAATTAGGTTATAAAAGTGAATTCAGACAACAATATGTTTTGATACTTACAAATAGTTCTTGATTAGCATGACTAGCAATATTGTCACGGTGCTCCCAAACCTCCAGAATCCAATCCACTTTCATAATCGGGATACCCATGGTGACAGAAAACTACATCAGATTAGAAAAGGAACTCATTAATATCTTTTCATGACATATCAAAAACAAAATACTCTCCACCTCCACATCTATAAATACACACACACACACACATGCATATATTACAATTGGTTTTTATCATGGTTAGGAATGAAGCTGACCTCTGTCAACTGATACCGTTGAAACATTCCAAGACAAAGTCTTCAGCAGATATCTTTTATACAAACAAGGATGTTGTTCTGCAAGGATTTTTTTTTTCTCAACAACTGCAGCCATTCGTTAAATAATTATACTTACACACACACACATACATATGGCTACTTAGCTCGTTCTTGTTTAAATTATGCAAATTACTTAGACCATAAATATGTTCTCTATTTTGTTTAAGTCTAAGACTCATGGTTACTGGAGATAACATCAAAAAATTGCCATGATGATAGCAGCAATTGAGCCAGAAACACATGTCCATGACATTTTCTTTAATGGCATGCCAATTTTGGAGAATTTTTGATGCTTGAAATCACCTCTCTTCTCAAGTGGAGCTGGTCCTGCTTGCCACATCAAAACATTATCTTGCTTGGTATTTGATACACCTGCAGTCATCTTTAAATATGTACTATTGACCACACTCAGTTATTTCCCTTAGTTCATTTTTTGTGCACTATATATATATATATATATATATACACTACCGTCAGAAATTAATTAGCACCCTTGATTTGCTCTTCACTCAAGATATTTGCTGTCACCTAGTGGCCATATCTCGAACTATTGCTTTGTTGCGAGTTCACTGTTGTGCAGAACGATGACGTAACTTTGTTTGCAGAGCAGTTTGAGAGTCTACAGCCTAATGATGTTGACATAGCAGTGCAACAACAACTTGGAGTGCGGATGCAGACAAATCTTCCTTTGTTTAATAGATATAGGTAGCGCCTCGCAAGGACCGAAATCACACCGTACTAAGTTTTCTCATCGCGTAAGATGTTTTGAACAGCTCGTAGGTTAATTGATTTGTGTATTTGCAAGATTTTTTTTCCTCACAAATTCTCCTACACTCTGCTTGGTGACGTCACTTCCGGTTCACAAAACTTTCTGTTATACATCAAATAAGGTGAGAAATTCTGCTTTCTTTCTTTTTTGTTTCATGAATAATAACTCATAGCAGTTTTGATATAGCATAACATTATTCAAATGAATAGTTTTAATGAAAATATCTGGTTTTTATCGTTCATTCCTAGATGGGCCCAAGACCTCGCATGACCTTGGAGAGACGGTACGAGGCTCTCTCGTGGCGTGGGAAGCTGTCGGAGGCTGCAATAGCCAGAAAACTTGGTGTAGCCAGGCGCACAATTCAGTGCTTATTTAAGAAATACGAGGAAACTGGATCAGCAGCTGACAAAAAGGGTAGGGGACGGAAGAGGCTGACGACCCAGCGGGAGGACCGGATGCTGATCTGAAAGTCACTGTACAACCGAAGGGCAACGAGCCAGCAACTGGCGGAGGAGATGCAAAAGATGACAGGGAAGCAGTTGTCTACAACCACCGTCACTGGAAGCTGGTCTAAAATCCTGTAGGGCCGCCCGTAAGCCACTCCTTACAGCCCAAAACCGGAAGAGGCGGCTGCTCTGGGCCCATGCCCACAAGATATGGACCGTGCAGCAGTGGCGGACAGTGATGTTCACTGACGAGTCACGATTCAGTCTCGTCAGTGACAAGCCTGTCCATGTGCGACGCCGCAGGGGTGATCGCTTCAACAAAGACTGCATTGCTCCCACCATGAAGCATGGTGGGGGTAGTCTGATGGTGTGAGGGGCGTTCAGCTACAGTGGTGTTGGGCGGCTCTATGCCGTCGAAGGCAACATCAACGCAGCAAAGTACGTTGAGATAGTACGGGATACCTCTTTGGTGGTGAGGAGTACGTGCTCCAGCAGGACAACGCGCCTTCCCACACAGCCAAGCTCACAACCGGTTTCTTCAAGGACCATGGGGTGACGGTCATGGACTGACCTGACCTGAACCCTATTGAGAACCTCTGGAGTCGATTGGGTAGGGATTTGAATGTGCAGCAATACAGGAACCGACACGAGCTGTTTGGGGAACTTCTTGCTGCATGGAGGGCCATCCCTGCACAGTACCTGCAGGCACTCATAGACAGCATGCCGACCCGCGTAGCAGCTGTCATTGCTGCCAAAGGAGGAGCAACAAGATATTGACTAAATTTCACGATTAATAACAATTATGTGGTGTACTGGGATATGTTTTAATAAATTTTTGATTAAAAACGTGTTTGTTTCTGATAATAAGTTAATTAAATTAAGAAAATGTAAGAAAATGTAGAAATTTGAGAAGTGCTAATTAATTTCCGACGCAAGTGTGTATATATATATATATATATATATATATATATACTAGCAGTATCGGGTTTGTAAGGGAAATAACTATATAAGCATTTTTAGAGATGTAAAGTATAATAGCCATCTCAATATGGCTAACCACAAAGAGGGGGGGTTACTGTAGCGTTTTACATTCTGAGATTTAATAATACATTTTTAGAGAGTTACTTCCCTTATATAAACCGAGCGAAAATGCATTTAAAATGCGGAAAAATTATGGTAAATTTTTTTTTTAAATCATAGACTCATCGTAGACGCGCGCTAATACCCAGAAGGGCTCGATATGAATCACGACTATAAGATACCCGCTTTTGGTTAAACTGCACCGCAAAATGTGGGAGTAGTTAGGAATCTAAATCGTAGGAGACAGACACCACACAACCTCACTTTTATATATATATATATATATATATATATCATCATCATCATCATTTAACGTCCATTTTCCATGCTAGGATGGGTTGGACGGTTTGACCTGGGTCTGGGAAGCCACGGAGGCTGCACCAGGCTCTAGTCTGATTTGGCAGTGTTTCTACAGCTAGATGCCCTTCCTAACGCCAACCACTCCGTGAGTGTAGTGGGTGTTTTTTACGTGCCACCAGCACAGGGGCCAGAGCAGGCTGGCAAACGACCAATATCGGTTGGTGCTTTTACGTGTCACCAACATGGACGCCAGTCAGGCGGCGCTGGCATCTGCCACGTTCGGCCAGTGCTTTTTACATGTCACTGGCATGGGTGTCTTAACTACAATTTCCATTTGAATTTTTATTTTGATGTTCTTGACTCAATATGTATATATATATATATACCATGTGCTGGTGGCACATAAAAAGCACCTTTCGAGCATGATCGTTGCCAGCATCGCCTTACTGGCACGTGAAAAACGACTTTGAGCATGGTCATTGCCAGTGCCGCCGTATTGGCTCCCGTGCAGGTGGCATGTAAAAAAACACCTTTTGAGCATGGTCGTTGCCAGTACCGTCTGACTGGCCCTTGTGCCGGTGGTACATAAAAGCACCCATTACTTTCAGTTGGCATTAGGAAGGGCATCAAGCTGTAGAAACTTTGCCAGATCAGATTGAGCATGGTGCAGCCTTCTGGCTTGCCAGCTGTCAGTCAAACCGTCCAACCCATACTAGCATGGGAAGCGAACATTAAACGATGATGATGATATATATATATATATATATATTATTTAAGTAGTAGAAGAAAATGGAGAAACTGACATATAGACATCAATTTATTTGAACATATTCAATTCTGTACAATATCAAATTTCTTGCTCCTAAAGCTGTTTCCATGCCCAATTAATTCAATTTGAGAAATTAAATTAATTAAAATTTTCATACTGAATATCATTAACTGGGTATCTCTTCAGCAACCGATGTATCGGTTGCTAAAACGCACATATCTGAGGCAATCAAGGGTCGCCCAACACATTAAGTGTAGCTCTTTTTTATTGAATCCTTCCCCTGAAGAAATACCCAAAATTTGAATTAATTTAATTCCTCAAATTGAATTAATTGGTCATGGAAACAGCTGTAGGAGCAAGGAAGTTAATATTGTACAGAATTAAATATGTTCAAATAAACTGATGTCTATACATCAGTTTCTCCATTTTCTTTTTCTATCACTCAAGTAATTTATACCCAAATCCATCAATGCGAAACTAACATCTTCAGTTTTTCACTTACACTGCATAAAACCAGCAAACTTGGATGCTGACATCCCTTCAAGAGGATTTTATATCCTTGATTATATTGAATATATATAACAAATAGTGAGGACTTATCAAGCTCTCTTTTGGCACACAAGGCTAACAATATTATTTAGATTATTGAAGAACTCCAGGTAATCTTTTGGCAGGGTCCAAAGTTATGGTTCGTCACAATTCTATATTGTAAATCCGTGGATTAACTCCAGACAAACTGGTTTTTACACAGAGTGATTCTTTTATTCCTTTATCTGTTTCAGTCATTTGACTGTGGCCATGCTGGAGCACTACCTTTAGTCAGGCAAATCGACCCTAGGATTTATTCTTTGTAAGCCTAGTACTTATTCTCTCACTCTCTTATGCCAAACAGCTAAGTTTCAGGGATGTAAACACACCAGCATCAGTTGTCAAGCAACGTTGGGGGGGGGGGACAAACACAGACGCACAAACATATACATACACACACATATATATATATATACATATGATGGGCTTCTTTCAGTTTCTGTCTACCAAATTCACTCACAAGGACATTGCATTGCCAAAATTTGGGAGAGGGATAGTCATAAAACATTAGTGTTTGTAGTCAGGTCAACAGACATTACCATATTAGCATTGTATATTAGATAGATAATCTCTAGCCATTATGTTTATCTCACCCCCATTAAAAAATTGGGTTATCTCCCTCTATTTCACGAGAAATATCGGTACTTTTAGTTATCTCTCAGCTAAAAATAAAATTGTTTAACCCTCAATAAAACAGAAAAATTTTTTTAATTAATAAACACGAGCACTATGACCCGGCATTGCATATACAGCTGCATGCGTGCGTGCGCACATACACGCAGGTGCTGTGCAAATCTCCGATCAATCACATACAGCTAGCTGGCATTCAATTGGCATATCAAGTTTCGGGCATTTTGATTGGGTTTTGGATAGAAAATTCACAAAAAAGTCACTTCTATTGATTTTTTAATGGCTTTGCAGGGTGACTGGGGAAATGTAAAGATGTGCATGACCACTCTTGGACGGTTTTGAATGACCATAGAACCATAAGAGGGTAAGGGTCGCAATAATACTGGAATGAAAATAAAAAATTTTAAATTAGAGTTAAAAATTAAAGGATTACAAAGATTAAAATCTATTCTATTTTATTTTATTCTTTTGTGTGTGTGTGTATATATATAGATATATATATATATATATATATATATATAGGCGTAGGAGTGGCTGTGTGGTAAGTAGCTTGCTTACGAACTACATGGTTCCGGGTTCAGTCCCACTGCATGGCACCTTGGGCAAGTGTCTTCTACTATAGCCTCGGGCCAACCTAAGCCTTGTGAGTGGATTTGGTAGACGGAAACTGAAAGAAGCGCGTCGTATATATATGTATGTGTGTGTATATGTTTGTGTGTCTGTGTTTGTCCCCCCAACATCACTTGACAACCAATGCTGGTGTGTGTACGTCCCCGTAACTTAGCAGTTCGGCAAAAGAGACCGATAGAATAAGTACTAGGCTCACAAAGAATAAGTTCTGGGGTCGATGTGCTCAACTAAAGGCGATGCTCCAGCATGGCCACAGTCAAATGACTGAAAGAAGTAAAAGAGTATATTTATATATATATATATTATATATATATATATATATATATATATATAAGGCAGGATGTGTGTGTTTGTGTGTACATGATTGTAGTTTATGCACATCCACAATTTAGCACGCAAGTGTGCAAGAGAGCAGGAGAGAGATGGTGGTAAGTGGCAGGGCATACCATTGAGGTATGGAAGTCCTAATAGAAGTGGCAGGACATTGCCAAAGAAGCGCGAGTGGAGAGTGGAGGAGGGAAATGCGTTGAGTGGTGAAAACCTCAGTATATAGAGGGGGGGGCTACCGGATAGCAACGATACAGTGAACAAGGCCATGGGGAGTGAGAGGTAAGCATAGAGTGTGAAAGAGGAGATGTGAGGAAGAGATCTAAATTGGTTTTTCAGGGTAGGGTGTGTGTGTGGTTTGTTGAGGTAGGATGGGTGGAAAGTTTTCTTGTTACGTGTGCTAGTGGCACGTGAAACATTCGAGCGAGGTCGTCGCCAGTGCCGCTGGACAGGCTCCTGTGCAGGTGGCACATAAAAAGCACCATTTGAGCGTGGCCAATGCCAGTACTGACTGACTGGCCCTCGTGCCGGTGGCATGTAAAAGCATCACTACATTCTCAGAGTGCTTTGTGTTAGGAAGGGCATCCAGCTGCAGAAACTTTGCCAGATCAGATTGGGGCCTGGTGCAGCCTTCTGGTTTGCCAGCCCCCAGTCAAACCGTCCAACCCATGCCTGCATGGAAAGCGGACATTATACAACAATGACAATATATATATCTATACACACACACACACACACACACATATATATATATAATCATCATCATCATCATTTAACGTCCGTTTTCCATGCTAGCACGGGTTGGATGGTTCAACCGGGATTTGGGAAGCCAGAAGGCTGTACCAGGCTCCAGTCTGATCTGGCAGTGTTTCTACAGCTGGATGCCCTCCCTAACACCAACCACTTCGTGAGTGTAGTGGCCGTTGCCAGTACCACCAAACTGGCCCTCGTGCCGGTGGCACATAAAAGCACCCACTACACTCTCAGAGTGGTTGGCGTTAGGAAGGGCATCCAGCTGTAGAAACTCTTCCAGATCAGATTGGAGTCTGTTTCGCCAGACCTCAGTCAAATCGTCCAACCCATGCTAGCATGGAAAGCGGACGTATGATGATGATGATGTGTGGGTGGAACACAAGCTGCAATAGACTAGGTCAGATGGGATTCAATAATCTAGCGCCTTTAACTTCACAAACATTCTGCCTTGTATATTAGCAACAGAGGCAGTATTGATAACGAGACGTAGTATCTATCCCTACATAAATGTGGATGTTCTGTTAGAACAAACTTTAGTGTGATAATTGCCATGAGAGAAACCCTCACATTGGCTTTTTGGTACAAAATGCATACAAGCAGGGAGATAAACCCAGCGCCAAGACCACCAATGCCTGTTCTAGCACTGTCCCTCTATATACCACTGGCAAGGAGATAAATTATTGCCGTCTCCAGCAGCTAAGTGTCTATCAGTGACAAGATCAAACAAAGTCAAAATCATGTGATCTGGTGGTCTCGGCACTGGAGCTAGTGGGGATTTATCTCCCCACAAGCTATATAGACAAGAGTTTATATAGCTCTTATAGGGCATCAAGCTGGCAGAACCGTTGGCACGCCGGGCGAAATGCGTAGCCATGTTACGTCTGCCGTTACGTTCTGTGCACAAATTCCGCCGAGGTCGACTTTGCCTTTCATCCTTTCGGGGTCGATAAATTAAGTACCAGTTACGCACTGGGGTCGATATAATCGACTTAATTCGTTTGTCTGTCCTTGTTTGTCCCCTCTATGTTTAGCCCCTTGTGGGTAATAAAGAAACATATATAAACAAGAGTGCATTTTGCACCAAAAAGCCAACATGAGAGTTTCTATCATGGAAAGCTACCACAGTTTGTTCTAATAGAACATCCATGTTTAAGTAGAGATAAATATTACCATTCTGCCTTGTGGTTACATTATAAGGAACTATTCCTGTAGTAGTACAAGAGTCAAACATCTTAGAGAAGAACATAGTTATATTAATTCCAACACTTGACTGGTAGTTATTTTAACAATGCCATAAAGATGAGAGCCCCAACATCAACTTGGCATCATAAAAAAAACACCAAGAAATGCTATGATGTATTTTATTCAGCACTGTACCAATTCTGCTATCTACTGGCATTATAATAATAATTCTAATAATAATAGCAATTTATGCTGATCTATGTTGTACCAAGATAAAATAGTTTTTAACAAAATAATGTAATATAGACATTTTAACATCATGGCTATTCTGGTATTAACTGATTGATGTTTGTAGTCATTAAATTAAAAACAAAACTAAAACAGCATAAAAAACATTGCTGCATATATTGATGATAATAACTGTGATTATCATCATCATCATCATCGTTGTTAATTAATCGAATTGTCTATTCTGAAATAATTTACAGCCAAGAAATACAAGATTGCTTTATTATTATCATCATCGTCGTTATTATTTATATGCCTCATCAAAAAAAATTATTTAATGACAAACTTAGAATAAATAAGTAGAAAAGAATCAGATAATTCAACCACACACACACACACACACACACACACACACACACACTTGCTTTATTTATATGCTATTCACAGATACTCAGCAATGTTTCATATTAAACCAAAGCCTCGTCTTTTGTTCTTTAATCTGCAAATCACATGCATCTGATTTATGTAAAAAGCTGGTATCACATTTCGGACAGAACTTGCTATCAATAGAATCCATTTTTAAGATCAACCTACAGCTTTCCTTATCAAACAACAGACAGGTTTTGTTTACTTTCGCTATGTCTTTTTTTTTATTATTTTTCTGTCTGGTCAATACCGTGAAACAGGTGGAATGGTAGACAAAAATGAGTAGGAATGAGGTAAGGTTACTTCATTTCACCCCATAAAAATAAAGCACTACCTTCTTTAAATATCACTTTAAACAAAAAAAAAAAGGACATCATGTCATGTGGTAAATTTTACAAGAGGTGAGTCACCTCACTCTCTCATATATTCTTGCAGCTCTCATCCATACTCATTGTCCCTCTGTCACCATTCACTTCCACTCACCTTGAGGGGCTACCCAGAACCTCATCACCATTATCTCGTTCCAACTCCACCTGATCATTCTCACCCTTTCTTCTAAAGATAAGGTCCTCTACAGCAAGTAATCTGCACTGGCTCCTTCACTCATACTTGAACCCCTTATCTTCTCGCATAAAGTCACCCTGTCCCATCAGGGTTTATATTCTTTCAGGCTGTATGGCAACCTCGCTAGTGCTGGTGGCATGAAGAAAGTGTAGGCAACCGTAGTTGAATCCATGCCCAACCGTGGGGGGGGTCATCTGGAGTTATCTCCCCTGGTCACATCGTTAACGAGGTGGTGCTCGTGAGAGAGGGATAAAGAGACAGGCAGAGCCAAGAAAGGCCTCTTTGCTCACCAAGCAGCTTGCTGCTAACTGCATCGTCTCCCTCTCTGCTACTAGACTACCCGCGCCGATTTGAATTGAGTGGAATCCACTATGCCAGTCATGGAAGGCAGCAAGACGAAAACTTTTTCTTATTCAACTTCATTCTGTTCTGTAAAATGTTGAATATTCAAGCTGCGTACGAATACTCTCCTCCCGGATTGGAATAAACATACCATGTACACGAAGGCCTCAAAAACTCATGCGAATTGTTGTTTTTCATTGGATTGACTCTTACAGCTATCAGACGATTACTGGATATTTTATTAAATTAGTGGGCTTTAAGCTCACTAAAAAAGCATCCAGAACAATCTGTAGTGGTTGGTGCTAGGAAGTACATCCAGCTGTAGAAACCCTGCCAAAGCAGACACTGGAGTCGGTCTGTAGCAAGACATGATAGCACTATTTCGTTGTGGTGACATAGCACAGTCATGCTATGCCCAAAACATCTAATCGCTGCTGGCCGCCGAGGGAAACACATGACCCAGCAGTGAAGCGCAAGTTTTGTGAGGTAATAATCAGTTCCTGAGAAGGCATCGAGATGTAAACGCATCAGTTGCTCATCATCCAGACGACAAAGACATTGCTGAATTGATGCCGAGGAGAAAACAGCATCCATACGACTATGGGATCTCTACCCTTGCCTCACAACCACTAGAGAAACTCATTGGATATTTTAGATTTGCAGCCAAGCACTGGATCTAACTACCTTGATATTTATTAAGAAATTTACTCATGCCTTGCTACACCTTGAACACTTGTCTCTGATGTGCCTACTACTTCATGTGCGATCAAGGAAAAAATTATTATGTTTGTTAACAAAAAAAAACCATTGCCTTCAAGTATAAAACATACATTTATACAATTCAAACCTTCTTACATACACACATCTAAATAGACTTTCTAAAGAGGTACTCTTATTACAGGTCAAAACATACAACCCATACCAACATGGACATTAAAGGAGGAGGGTGTGGAGGAGAAGGACGAGGACAAGGACAGGGAGGAGGGCAAGGAAGAGGAGGAGGGGCTGGAGGACAAAGAGGAGGGGTGGAGGAATAGGGGAGGGGGGACAAGGAGGGGGAAATGTGGAGGAGGATGGCGGGGGGGGGAGGAGTTGACAAACCTTTACTTTTACCTGTAAACTAGAACAGGGACTTTGCAGAGAAGACTTTTAGAGAGAGTCAAAGGGTAGTGTTGTTTTGTTCCCCCCTCAACTGTCCCCTTCTATTTAGCGTACCCAGTTTTATTTTATATTTACTTAACGTATATATAGCATTTATTTGTCATGAAGATGCAAAATTGCTACCTGAGCCATTAGAAAATCAGTAGAAATGTCCTGCAGCAGTTGTAGCAGTGTAGCAACTCTCTGCACTCTAAGTTCAAATTCAACCAAGATCAACTTTGCCTTTTATCATTTTAGGCTAACTGTAAAAAAAAGTGGACCAATCCAGAGTGATGGATTGGTGGAACTGATGCAGGGTGAGACAAGATACCTTGCAAAATCTTCTCTGGGATTTTGTGTTCTGACAACAATGCCTGCAACCATTCTGGTGCCAGTCTACGGCAGTCTTTTTTTTCTGGTTCCTTGGACATCATTGATGGCAGAGAGAGAGAGAGAGAGAGAGAGAGAGAGAGAAGACAACTGGTTGGTCTTTCACAGGAGTTTTGCCTACATCTATTTCTTAGAGAGGAACTTTCTCAGTATAGGAACCCAATATCAGCCATCATCGAAAAGGACCCTTGATATTTTAGTCATACTTTATCCATTGTGGCTTTGTGTCCCATGAGGGACAAAGAAAATAAATAACAATGGTTTCAAATTCTGACAAAATGTTAGCAATTTCGAGGGGAGGTATTAGTAAATAACACAAAGCCCACTGCTTAATTGCTACTTATTTTATCAAATGTGAAAGGATGAAAAGCCAAGCTGGCCTTGATGAAATTTGAACTCAGAAAATAAAAAAAGACAAAGAATGCCGATGATTCAGCCAACTCACAAAAAGAAAGAAGAATATATGAGGACTAACATAACTTCATGAAGGTAAATATGCTTAATATTTCAACAATATACCTGTCTTAGTCAAGTTCAAAATAAAACAAATAAACAAACATGAGAAACATATGAAGAACATAAATCAATGTATAAGTTTCATTTGTTTCGTAACTGGTTAAAACAACAATAATAATAATCCTTTCTACTGTAGGCACAAGATCAGATATTTTGGGTGGGAAAAGCTAAGCAATTACATCAACTCCCAGTGCTTAACTAGTACTTATGTTAACAATTCTGCCAGCTTGAATCTTTTATACATGCCACCGGCACAGGTGCCAGTAAGGCGAGTTGGTAACGATCACGCTCGAATAGTGCCCTTGGCTGCTCTGGCAATGATCATGCTCGGATAGTGCTCTTGGCACCCTACTAGTATGGGCACAAGTGCCAGTAAGGCGACGCTGGTAACAATCACACTCAAATGGTGCCCTTTTATGTGCCACTGGCACAGAAGCCGGTTAGCCACTCTGTCAACGATCATACTCATATGGTGCTCTTTGCACCTTGCTAGCACAGATGTCAGTCATCGAATTTGATTTTGATGCGAATGTTTTTTCATGTGCCACCAGACATATAAAAAGCAAACGAAGCAGGCATGGCTGTGCTTTGCAATGAAATGGTTTTGTGTTCGATCCTACTGTCTGACACCATTGACTATATCCCTGAGCATGAGTGTCTTTGTTGTGTGCATGAGTGTCTTTGCATTTTTGTTTGTGCCCCCACCCCCCACTTGACAACCAGTATTGGTTTGTCTACGTCCCACATAACTTAGTTGTCCAGCAAAAGAAATAAATTGAATTAGAAAAATACAGGGGTTGCTTTGTGAGATTAAACCTTCTGAGGTAGTGTCCCAGCATGGCCACTGCCCAATGACAGAAACAAGTAAAATGTAAAAGAGATAAAATGGGATTCAATACATACACGGTATTTATCGTTTCCACAACAATTGGCAACCAAGTGAGTTACTTTGGGTGAGATTTCTTTCTTTACCATTCCATACATGTGATGGACTACATCTGTTAGCTTTAACTGCAACAGCAAAGAAAACAATGAAGAATAAACAGCAAAATATAAAACCAGAATATTTGTAGAATTAAAAACTACCATATTTGAGGACATTAATAAAACACAGAGGCATATTAGACATATCCATATTTCAGCAAAACATATTCAAGAAAAATGATTTTAGTGCATTAAAGCAAGTAACATGGGTTGATCATGGTGATATTTTGAGACATTTTGATGGGAGCACCTGGCTAACTGGGCTGAGAATGGGGTATATGCAGAATAGGGTAGCAGTTGGGTGTTGTGTTTGTGTTGAGATGGCAATAAGCTCTACAAGGTTGCCAACTTCCATTGGGTTTTGGTGCCACATGTAAAGGTGATGAACAGGGACTGCTTGATCAATGGACAATGCCCAAAGCTTCCGTATTGTCAAATTGAGTCCTTTGCAATAGCAAGTTTGTCTGGTAGTAGACGGCATGCATGGCTGTGCACTGTAGGACCAGTAGTGGGGATGTGGTGTTTCACTCCATGGTGGGTTGTGGGTTTGGAGAATATCAGAGTAGTGAGATTCAGGCAGCTGACCAGGAGATTCGAGAATTCATTGTTGGTCTGAGAGACAGCTGCTATGCGAGGGGCAGCATGTGCAGATTTTGCAAGAGAAACAAAGGCACAAGTGTTGCTGTTGACAAGTCCTCTTCCCTGAAGATTGGCCGGCAGTGAGTATGCCTGAAGAAAGTCTGCTCCAGCAATAGGCTGATGGACATCAGCAACCGCGAATGCCCAAGTGTAAGCTTGTGAACCGATGTGAAGGGAGAGATTGCAGCATCCATATACTTCGATTGTGAAACCATTGGCAGCCACTAAAAATTGGTCTCGCTCTCTGTAATGGCGGCCCCTTGCAGATGCTGCTCCTGTTTCAATTAGGAATATTCATCCAGAGCTCCAATCGTGGACATACAGGAGCAGTTGATCATGTTTGCCAGCTACCAGCTATGGAGTTTCCCAGGGCCAATGACAAGGCTTTTGAAGCTACATGGCTGCTTACACTTGGAAGCCTTTGCCCCAATCATCATGTGATAGAAACACAGACTGGCTCATGCAACTTCATCATGTCTTGAAGGGTGGGGCACCTTATGGCACTGATTATAACTCTGCTAAACAAAAAATGCTTTTCAGCCACTTTTACTATCATAGGTCCTTGATCACAGTTTATGAGAGACTGGACTTAGTGTGGTAATTTATGGAGGATATCTCCCTAAACAAAGTAACTCACCACCAGAGAGCATTAATGCCAGCATCCTGTCCATTAGTTCGGAAGGCTTGGAATTGCCAAATCCTTCTGCATCCAGTATTCTAGCTGATGCTCCCCAGTCACTAAGCTGGAATCTTTCCACGAGTCTCTCTTTTAAAGTGGCATATGTGTGATTAGCCAGTTGTCAGGTTAGGATGTCTAGCACCCTAGTTGTGGTGCTCTCATCCAGTGCTGCTGTTACATATGAATATTTTGTCAGGTCCAAGGTGAGTTTCCTGATGTTGAACTGTTCTTCATCGTCGTCGTCGTTTAACATCCGTTTTCCATGCTAGCATGGGTTGGACGGTTTGACTGGGGTTTGGGAAGCCAGAAGGCTGCACCAGGCTCCAGTCTGATCTGGCTGTGTTTCTACAGCTGGATGCCCTTCCTAACACCAACCACTCCGTGAGTGTGGTGGGTGCTTTTTACGTGCCTCCAGCACAGGTGCCGGGCGTTACTGGCAACGGCCACGATCGGTTGGCGCTTTTTACGTGCCACTGGCACGGAAGCGAATCAAGGCGGCGCTGGCATTGAGCTTGTGTAAGCCACACCTCAGCCCATTTCAGACAGAACTGTGGGAGCTTCAATGGGATGCTGATCTCACTTGTCATGCTTGCATGTTTTCTATTTTGGGGTCACCACTTATAGTTTTTGTTAAGCTGTACATAAAAACATTCACAAACATGAGTGTGTTGAAGTATTGTTTATGCTGCTTCAATCATCTACATGGTGAGAGAGCTCAATCAGCCATTTAGATGTGAGTCACATTTTCCACCAAACCGGAAGTCCCTCCTCTCCAAGGACAACTTCAATAGCTAGCCCACAGTGAAGGTCCCTGTCTACAGTTCATTTGCTACAACTTCATTGGCAATGCCCTTCAAAAGTGCCTTAGATATCATCATGTATGGTACATACATTTTTCTTTTCAAGCCACAATAAAATCACATATAGAATTTAAAGAGAAAACTTAACAGTAATAAAAGGGAAAAACAGGTGTGGCCATGTAGTAAGTAATTTGTTTCCCAGCTACATGGTTCTATATTCAGCCCCATTGTGCAGCACATTGGGCAAATGTCTTCTACCATAACCTCAAGGTGATCAAAGCCTTTTGATTGGTTTTGGGAGACGAAAACTGAAAGAAACCTGTCATATGCATGTGTCTATGTCAGCATGCATGCATGTATATGTGAATTGTGTGTGTGTGTGTTTATATATATATATATCAGCATTGTCGTTTAATGTCCACTTTCCATGCAGGCATGGGTTGGACGGTTTGACAGGGGCTGGCAAACCAGAAGGCTGCACCAGGCCCCAATCTGATCTGGCAAAGTTTCTACAGCTGGATGCCCTTCCTAACACCAATCACTCTGAGAATGTAGTGGGTGCTTTTACATGCCACCAGCACGAGAGCCAGTCAGGCAGTACTGGCATTGGCTTGTAGTGATGCTAATGTGTAGGGTTCGGCGCGCATGCGCAGAATGGGACTACTTCTGGATGGCCACCGGAAGTCTTCCCCATGCGCATGTGCGGGAAAACGTTCCCTTGAGCCCGCGAAGCTCAAATCTCCCTCTTCGGCTAAGACAGCATTGCAATCGGTCACGAATTCCGGGCTCTGACAGCCACACGACCAGCAACCAACTTCAACCAACTTCAACGACTAACACGAAGCAGTATATCAGAGGCTGTCTTTTTCCCACCAGACAACGTACTACATCGAGATCAATAAACCAAACTACTGTCTGTTCACCCTTTTAACCTGAGTTCGTCTGTATTGTTTTCTAGAATTTTATATGTGGCTAGATCGGATATCGACACCCTTCAGTGCTTCGATAATAGATCCTTTCTCGTTACAATTGGTGACTCCAAGTTGAAAAAAAAAGAACAGGATAGAAGACACAGCGAACAGGTTTTGCCGGAGAGCGCTGAACATTCATTTTTTTTCTCATATTTTTCTCTTTTTCAGCACGGCGAGGTGGGTCAAATAACCTTATTCATCGCACTCAGTACACAAAACAAAAAAAAAAAAACAAACAGAAAAAAAAAGAAAACACACACATTCATTTTTCCTTTTCTGTATTTTGTTTTCCTTGTACACACACTTATTTTTTTTGCTACCCACGAGGTGCACACACAAACACAATTTTGAATTGCTTTGTCGGTTCCACGTGTTCTCTCTCCATTTCTCGACCATACTCTCTGCCCCCTTCTCACAGATTCCTTCCGACAAAGGCATGGCTTCAGGTTTGCCTTCATTCACGGGGTATGCGGGGCTGTGGTTTGCACAGGTGGAATCACACTTTGCCGCGCATACCATTCCTCCACAACAGCAGTTACATCTACTGTATTCAAGTTTGCCCTCCCGGCTCGCAACATCGGTCAGGGATCTCATTGTGAGTCCCCACCCTGACGCCACATATGCGTCAGTAAAGGCGGAAATCCTCCGTCGCAATACGCGCTCAGAAGAAAGTCAGTTTAACGAGCTGATGGCCGACAAGCAGTTAGGGGACAGAACTCCATCCCAGTTTCTGCGCCATCTAAGGGAGCTAAGCGGCAACGCAGCGGACGCGCTGCTCTTACGCAAAATATTTTTTTCGAGGTTGCCTGCCCACGTGCAGACAATGTTGGCCACGGCACTGGATTCTGTGTCTGTGGACCAGATCGCCACGATGGCCGGCAAGGTGTTGGAGTTTTCGCGCCCATCTCCCTCGCGGGGCCTGTACGCATGTACAGAGCCCCCTCCGACGAACGATAAACTAGCCGAGAACATCGATGCGCTTACGCGGAGAATCGATGATCTGTGCCGTGCGATCGGACGCCAATCTCGCAGTCGTAGTCGCAGTAGCTCTATTTCCCGTAGTCGGAATGACTCTGTTTCTCGTTCCGGCTGGTACTGGTACCATTCGAAGTATGCCGAAAAGGCAGATCGGTGTACCCAGCCGTGCACTTTCAAGCCCTCGGAAAACTAAATCCGGAGGAGGTGAGCACGTCACCTTCTTCCATCTCGTTTCCCAAACATCGTGCATTCTTTGTAAAAGATCTGGTGTTGAAGAAATTCTTCATGGTGGTAACCGGCTCCTGTTGCAGCATCTGGCCCCTTCGTCTGGCTGCAGACAAGCCCAAGCGCTCTTCGATTGTCTTGCATGCTATTGACTCGTCTCCCATAACCACTTACGGTCAGATTTCGCTGCGCCTCGACCTCAACCTTCGTCGAGACTTTCAATGGGTTTTCGTCATCGCTGACATCCCGCATCCTATTCTCGGCGCTGATTTCCTGGATAGGTTTAATCTATTGGTGGATGTCAGGCGTCGGAGGCTTCTTGATAGCACGACGTCGCTCTCTACACCGACTGGGAGTTCCACCACTGCGGTCCTTAGCCCGACATTCTTTGTTGCCACCTCTGGAGACCCTTTTCACTCTCTTTTGGTTTCATTTCCGGAGCTAGTGGACATTGCCTTTAAACCGGAAAAGCCTACCCACTCGACCCTCCATTTCATCACCACCACTGGGCCACCTGTATTCTCACGCCCCCGGCGCCTAGCGCCAGACCGACTAAAAACGGCCATGGCCGAGTTTGAGCACATGCTTCAACTTGGCCTTATACGCCCCTCCACCAGCCCATGGGCATCTCCCCTTCATTTGGCGCGAAAGGGCGAGTCTGATTTTCGCCCGGTTGGAGACTATCGACGCCTCAATGCCGTCACAATAGCCGACCGCTATCCGATTAGAAATCTCCGGGACTTTACGGCAAATCTCCATGGTTGTACCATTTTTTCGAAGGTCGACCTCATACGCGCTTACCACCAAATACCGGTCAACCCAGCCGACGTTCCAAAAACTGCGATCACTACCCCGTTTGGGTGTTTTGAGTTTTTGTACATGAGTTTCGGGTTGCGGAATGCTACTAGCACCTTCCAGCGTTTCATTGATGAGGTTGTCCGCGGTCTTGATTTTGTGTTTGCCTATGTCGATGACATACTCATTGCGAGCGACACACGAGAAAATCATCTCCGGCACCTTTCTCAACTCTTCCAGCGTCTTCGCGCGTATAGTATACGCATAAATCCCGACAAGTGTGTTTTCGGACGCTCTTCCCTAGATTTTCTAGGGCATCATATTGATTCAACTGGAATCAGCCCCCTCTCGTCAAAAGTCGATGCCATTCAACGCATCGCACCCCCCACTTCCTTGCGCCAGCTCAGGCATTATCTAGGGATGATCAATTTCTACCGACGTTTCATTCCCGGTTGTGCAGATAAGCTGCTACCTCTCACCAGGCTGTTAAAGGACTCTCCTAGAAAGGACAGTCAAGTCACCCTCTCTGTTGAGGCAGTGACAGCCTTTGAGTCCATTAAGAAGGAGCTGGCTTCTGTTTCTTTGCTTGCACATCCAGTTCCTGGTGCTTCTCTCTCTTTGACTGTGGACGCATCGGACACTGCGATTGGCGCTGTGTTACAACACACAGTGGATGATCATGTTCGACCTCTAGCCTTCTTTTCCCGTCAACTGCAACCAGCTGAACAACGATACAGCACCTTTGATCGTGAGCTCCTAGCGATCTATCTATCGGTTCGTCATTTCCAGCATCAACTTGAAGGGCGAGATTTTGTGATCTATACGGATCACAAGCCCCTTACGTTTGCCCTGTTTTAAAAAAACGGACAAACTCTCACCCCGTGCTTTTCGGCACCTGGATTTTATCTCTCAATTCACTAGCAACATTCGACACATACCTGGAAAAGAGAACGTTCCTGCTGACGCTCTCTCTCGCCTTCCAGTTTGCGCCCTTTCGTCTCCTGCTGCTATCGACTTAGCTGCTATCGACTTAGCTGCCATATCGCAGGAGCAGCCACCTTTGGCGTCGTTAGATTTAACTTCTCCCAAGTTCTCCTGTTGCCAGTTTTCCTACCTTCTGCTTCCGTCAGCTGAAGGCACCATTCTTTGTGACACTTCCACTGGTTCTCCCAGGCCACTGGTGCCTGAGAACCATCAACGCTCAGTGTTTGAAGCACTGCACTCCTTATCACATCCTGGCATCGCTGCCACCCTTAAACTAATCACTGCTCGGTTTTTCTGGCCGAATATGCGTCGCACTATTACTTCTTGGACACGCACCTGCTCCAAGTGTCAACGATCCAAGATTCAACGGCACATTCGTGCCCCGCTTGGACAATTTCCCCCCACGGAGGCCCGTTTTCGCCATGTCCACATCGATCTGGTTGGACCATGGCCTGTGAGTCGCGGGTTCTCTTATCTATTAACTTGTGTCGATCGCTTCTCCCGCTGGCCAGAAGCCATTCCGATAGCAGACATTTCTGCTGAGACTGTTGCGCGAGCTTTCGTTTCAAACTGGATTTCTCGCTTCGGAGTCCCGTCCCGATTGACAACTGATCGTGGACGTCAGTTTGAGGCCTCGCTATTTCGCGAATTGTCGCGAATTTTGGGTATGCACCATATCCACACACAAGCTACCATCCAGCGTCTAATGGATTGGTTGAGCGGTTCCATAGACAGCTCAAGGCCGCTCTTCGTGCCTCTTCAGACCCACAGTCCTGGATTGAATTTTTGCCCATTGTACTTCTCGGCTGTCGGACTGCTGTCAAGGCAGACCTGGGGTTTTCTGCTGCAGAGCTGCTGTATGGTACCACACTGGCATTGCCTGGTACGATGTTGGTGCCAGACACTTCCCAGCCCCATGATCCGGCGACCTATGTCACCAGACTGCGGGCATATTTTTCGAACCTTCCACCCATGGTTCCCAGAAAGCAATCTCCACCGCCCCATCTTCCACCGGATATGAACACCTGGTCGCATGTTTTCGGGACAACTCTGTGAAGGGCCCACTTGTTTCTCCCTACAAAGGACCTTTTCGTGTGCTTTCTCGCACACCAAAGGTTTTCACGATTGAGATAAATGGTCGTTCAGAGACCGTTTCCGTGGACCGTTTAAAAAAGGCACATTTTGAGACGTCTTCATCTTTTGATGACAACCTTGACACACCCACCTATGCACCTTAACAACACTTTCACCTGCACAAACGCCTTCACCTGCACAAACACCTTCACCTGCACAGACGCCTTTGCCTTCACCGGCTCCTACAACACCACCCTCGCCGTCAACGGGTGCCCCGAGCACACCGTATGTTACAAAATCGGGCAGAACAGTGCATTGGCCCAAGAAACTTTCAAAGACAATCTACATTTAACTTTCTTTCAAAATTTTTCTTGTTGTATGATATTATGCAACAAGTCTTCTGGGGGATCGGCAAGCCTTCTGTTTTCTGCAGCACCACCACAAATTTTCTTGTTGCCGTACTTCGCACTCGGAGGGGAGCCCTGTAGTGATGCTACTGTGTAGGGTTCGGCACGCATGCGCAGAATGGGACTACTTCCGGATGGCCACCGGAAGTCTTCCCCATGCGCATGTGCGGGAAAACGTTCCCTCGAGCCCGCGAAGCTCAAATCTCCCTCTTCGGCTAAGACAGCATTGCAATCGGTCACGAATTCCGGGCTCTGACAGCCACACGACCAGCAACCAACTTCAACGACTAACACGAAGCAGTATATCAGAGGCTGTCTTTCTCCCACCAGACAACGTACTACATCGAGATCAATAAACCAAACTACTGTCTGTTCACCCTTTTAACCTGAGTTCGTCTGTATTGTTTTCTAGAATTTTATATGTGGCTAGATCGGATATCGACACCCTTCCAGTGCTTCGATAATAGATCCTTTCTCGTTACAATTGGTGACTCCAAGTTGAAAAAAAAAGAACAGGATAGAAGACACAGCGAACAGGTTTTGCCGGAGAGCGCTGAACATTCATTTTTTTTCTCATATTTTTCTCTTTTTCAGCACGGCGAGGTGGGTCAAATAACCTTATTCATCGCACTCAGTACACAAAACAAAAAAAAAAAAAACAAACAGAAAAAAAAAGAAAACACACACATTCATTTTTCCTTTTCTGTATTTTGTTTTCCTTGTACACACACTTATTTTTTTTTGCTACCCACGAGGTGCACACACAAACACAATTTTGAATTGCTTTGTCGGTTCCACGTGTTCTCTCTCCATTTCTCGACCATACTCTCTGCCCCCTTCTCACAGATTCCTTCCGACAAAGGCATGGCTTCAGGTTTGCCTTCATTCACGGGGTATGCGGGGCTGTGGTTTGCACAGGTGGAATCACACTTTGCCGCGCATACCATTCCTCCACAACAGCAGTTACATCTACTGTATTCAAGTTTGCCCTCCCGGCTCACAACATCGGTCAGGGATCTCATTGTGAGTCCCCACCCTGATGCCACATATGCGTCAGTAAAGGCGGAAATCCTCCGTCGCAATACGCGCTCAGAAGAAAGTCAGTTTAACGAGCTGATGGCCGACGAGCAGTTAGGGGACAGAACTCCATCCCAGTTTCTGCGCCATCTAAGGGAGCTAAGCGGCAACGCAGCGGACGCGCTGCTCTTACGCAAAATATTTTTTTCGAGGCTGCCTGCCCACGTGCAGACAATGTTGGCCACGGCACTGGATTCTGTGTCTGTGGACCAGATCGCCACGATGGCCGACAAGGTGTTGGAGTTTTCGCGCCCATCTCCTTCGCGGGGCCTGTACGCATGTACAGAGCCCCCTCCGACGAACGATAAACTAGCCGAGAACATCGATGCGCTTACGCGGAGAATCGATGATCTGTGCCGTGCGATCGGACGCCAATCTCGCAGTCGTAGTCGCAGTAGCTCTATTTCCCGTAGTCGGAATGACTCTGTTTCTCGTTCCGGCTGGTACTGGTACCATTCGAAGTATGCCGAAAAGGCAGATCGGTGTACCCAGCCGTGCACTTTCAAGCCCTCGGAAAACTAAATCCGGAGGAGGTGAGCACGTCACCTTCTTCCATCTCGTTTCCCAAACATCGTGCATTCTTTGTAAAAGATCTGGTGTCGAAGAAATTCTTCATGGTGGTAACCGGCTCCTGTTGCAGCATCTGGCCCCTTCGTCTGGCTGCAGACAAGCCCAAGCGCTCTTCGATTGTCTTGCATGCTATTGACTCGTCTCCCATAACCACTTACGGTCAGATTTCGCTGCGCCTCGACCTCAACCTTCGTCGAGACTTTCAATGGGTTTTCATCATCGCTGACATCCCACATCCTATTCTCGGCGCTGATTTCCTGGATAGGTTTAATCTATTGGTGGATGTCAGGCGTCGGAGGCTTCTTGATAGCACGACGTCGCTCTCTACACCGACTGGGAGTTCCACCACTGCGGTCCTTAGCCCGACATTCTTTGTTGCCACCTCTGGAGACCCTTTTCACTCTCTTTTGGTTTCATTTCCGGAGCTAGTGGACATTGCCTTTAAACCGGAAAAGCCTACCCACTCGACCCTCCTTTTCATCACCACCACTGGGCCACCTGTATTCTCACGCCCCCGGCGCCTAGCGCCAGACCGACTAAAAACGGCCATGGCCGAGTTTGAGCACATGCTTCAACTTGGCCTTATACGCCCCTCCACCAGCCCATGGGCATCTCCCCTTCATTGGCGCGAAAGGCGAGTCTGATTTTCGCCCGGTTGGAGACTATCGACGCCTCAATGCCGTCACAATAGCCGACCGCTATCCGATTAGAAATCTCCAGGACTTTACGGCAAATCTCCATGGTTGTACCATTTTTTCGAAGGTCGACCTCATACGCGCTTACCACCAAATACCGGTCAACCCAGCCGACGTTCCAAAAACTGCGATCACTACCCCGTTGGGTGTTTTGAGTTTTTGTACATGAGTTTCGGGTTGCGGAATGCTACTAGCACCTTCCAGCGTTTCATTGATGAGGTTGTCCGCGGTCTTGATTTTGTGTTTGCCTATGTCGATGACATACTCATTGCGAGCGACACACGAAAAATCATCTCCGGCACCTTTCTCAACTCTTCCAGCGTCTTCGCGCGTATAGTATACGCATAAATCCCGACAAGTGTGTTTTCGGACGCTCTTCCCTAGATTTTCTAGGGCATCATATTGATTCAACTGGAATCAGCCCCCTCTCGTCAAAAGTCGATGCCATTCAACGCATCGCACCCCCCACTTCCTTGCGCCAGCTCAGGCATTATCTAGGGATGATCAATTTCTACCGACGTTTCATTCCCGGTTGTGCAGATAAGCTGCTACCTCTCACCAGGCTGTTAAAGGACTCTCCTAGAAAGGACAGTCAAGTCACCCTCTCTGTTGAGGCAGTGACAGCCTTTGAGTCCATTAAGAAGGAGCTGGCTTCTGTTTCTTTGCTTGCACATCCAGTTCCTGGTGCTTCTCTCTCTTTGACTGTGGACGCATCGGACACTGCGATTGGCGCTGTGTTACAACACACAGTGGATGATCATGTTCGACCTCTAGCCTTCTTTTCCCGTCAACTGCAACCAGCTGAACAACGATACAGCACCTTTGATCGTGAGCTCCTAGCGATCTATCTATCGGTTCGTCATTTCCAGCATCAACTTGAAGGGCGAGATTTTGTGATCTATACGGATCACAAGCCCCTTACGTTTGCCCTGTTTTCAAAAAACGGACAAACTCTCACCCCGTGCTTTTCGGCACCTGGATTTTATCTCTCAATTCACTAGCAACATTCGACACATACCTGGAAAAGAGAACGTTCCTGCTGACGCTCACTCTCGCCTTCCACCCTTTCGTCTCCTGCTGCAATCGACTTAGCTGCCATATCGCAGGAGCAGCCACCTTTGGCGTCGTTAGATTTAACTTCTCCCAAGTTCTCCTGTTGCCAGTTTTCCTACCTTCCGCTTCCGTCAGCTGAAGGCACCATTCTTTGTGACACTTCCACTGGTTCTCCCAGGCCACTGGTGCCTGAGAACCATCAACGCTCAGTGTTTGAAGCACTGCACTCCTTATCACATCCTGGCATCGCTGCCACCCTTAAACTAATCACTGCTCGGTTTTTCTGGCCGAATATGCGTCGCACTATTACTTCTTGGACACGCACCTGCTCCAAGTGTCAACGATCCAAGATTCAACGGCACATTCGTGCCCCACTTGGAAAATTTCCCCCCACGGAGGCCCGTTTTCGCCATGTCCACATCGATCTGGTTGGACCATGGCCTGTGAGTTGCGGGTTCTCTTATCTATTAACTTGTGTCGATCGCTTCTCCCGCTGGCCAGAAGCCATTCCGATAGCAGACATTTCTGCTGAGACTGTTGCGCGAGCTTTCGTTTCAAACTGGATTTCTCGCTTCGGAGTCCCGTCCCGATTGACAACTGATCGTGGACGTCAGTTTGAGGCCTCGCTATTTCGCGAATTGTCGCGAATTTTGGGTATGCACCATATCCACACCACAAGCTACCATCCAGCGTCTAATGGATTGGTTGAGCGGTTCCATAGACAGCTCAAGGCCGCTCTTCGTGCCTCTTCAGACCCACAGTCCTGGATTGAATTTTTGCCCATTGTACTTCTCGGCTGTCGGACTGCTGTCAAGGCAGACCTGGGGTTTTCTGCTGCAGAGCTGCTGTATGGTACCACACTGGCATTGCCTGGTACGATGTTGGTGCCAGACACTTCCCAGCCCCATGATCCGGCGACCTATGTCACCAGACTGCGGGCATATTTTTCGAACCTTCCACCCATGGTTCCCAGAAAGCAATCTCCACCGCCCCATCTTCCACCGGATATGAACACCTGGTCGCATGTTTTCGGGACGACTCTGTGAAGGGCCCACTTGTTTCTCCCTACAAAGGACCTTTTCGTGTGCTTTCTCGCACACCAAAGGTTTTCACGATTGAGATAAATGGTCGTTCAGAGACCGTTTCCGTGGACCGTTTAAAAAAGGCACATTTTGAGACGTCTTCATCTTTTGATGACAACCTTGACACACCCACCTATGCACCTTTAACAACACTTTCACCTGCACAAACGCCTTCACCTGCACAAACACCTTCACCTGCACAGACGCCTTTGCCTTCACCGGCTCCTACAACACCACCCTCGCCGTCAACGGGTGCCCCGAGCACACCGTATGTTACAAAATCGGGCAGAACAGTGCATTGGCCCAAGAAACTTTCAAAGACAATCTACATTTAACTTTCTTTCAAAATTTTTCTTGTTGTATGATATTATGCACCAAGTCTTCTGGGGGATCGGCAAGCCTTCTGTTTTCTGCAGCACCACCACAAATTTTCTTGTTGCCGTACTTCGCACTCGGAGGGGAGCCCTGTAGTGATGCTACTGTGTAGGGTTCGGCACGCATGCGCAGAATGGGACTACTTCCGGATGGCCACCGGAAGTCTTCCCCATGCGCATGTGCGGGAAAACGTTCCCTCGAGCCCGCGAAGCTCAAATCTCCCTCTTCGGCTAAGACAGCATTGCAATCGGTCACGAATTCCGGGCTCTGACAGCCACACGACCAGCAACCAACTTCAACCAACTTCAACGACTAACACGAAGCAGTATATCAGAGGCTGTCTTTCTCCCACCAGACAACGTACTACATCGAGATCAATAAACCAAACTACTGTGTGTTCACCCTTTTAACCTGAGTTCGTCTGTATTGTTTTCTAGAATTTTATATGTGGCTAGATCGGATATCGACACCCTTCCAGTGCTTCGATAATAGATCCTTTCTCGTTACAGGCTTTTTATGTGTCACCTGCAAAGGAGCCAGTCCAGCGGCACTAGCAACGACCATACTCAAATGGTGTTTTTTACGTGCCACCAGCACAGGAGCCAGTCAGGCGACACTAGCAACAATCACACTCAAATGGTGCTTTTTATGTTCCACCAGCATGGGAACCAGTCAGCAGCCCTAGCAAAGATTACACTCGAATGGTGCTTTTAACGTTCCACTGGCATGGGAACCAATCAGGCAGTACTGTCACCAGTCACGACAACAATTTCACTTGCCTCAACAGGTCTTTGCAAGCGTGGTTTATTGTCCAATTATTGAAGGGTTATGTATGTGTGTGTGTGTGTGTATGTATGTATAATGTGTGTGTCTTTATATCTGTGTTTGTCCCCCACCATCGCTTGAATATCAGAGTTTGTGTGTTTACATCTTTGTAACTTAGCAGTTCAGCAAAAGAGACCAATATAGTAAGTATCAGGCTTTAAAAAATAAGCACTGGAGTCAATTTGGTTGACTAAAATCCTTCAAGAAGATGCCCCAGCATGGCCGCAATCCAATGATTAAAACAAAGAGTGAAAGATAAACAATGTTCAACTCACCATTTTCTCTTTGCGTTTGATACCAGTAATACACAGAACTAATCCACTCATGAAGAAACAATATAGTGGTCGGCCATATTTTGGAAGAGGCTGAAAAGTCAAACATTGAGAATTAGAGAAACATTTGGGATTTCAAGATATTTGTAATTGCTATGTAACAGAAATGATTTTTGATACTTCTTTGGATCAAACAAAACTTTAAACTACAGACAATAACACTGTTATCTCAAGAGAAATATAGCTTTGAAAGAAATGGTAAAATATATTTGGAACAAGAACTGTGATTGGACATTAAACAGGAAGGTAGTATTCTCTAATGAAACCTATTGAGACCATACACAAATTGGATCTTTAACTAACTAACTAACTTTTGACTGGCAGATTTAGAAAATTACTTTTTGTAACTAAACACTTTCAAATTTCGGACACTGGTAGAATGTGTCATATAAAGCATCTTTTATTCTTAGCATTTTTGAGAAACAAAATATACGCTGCCGATAGTTGTTGACGAAAAAACAGCAGTAATTTTATTCAGATGAATACACATCATTGATTGGTTGAAATTACCGAAATAAAACAACATTAATGTGAAATAGCTTCATAAATATAAGTTTTTCTCAAAAATGCTAAGAGTAAAAGATGTTTTATATGACACATTCTACCAGTGTTCGAAGTTTGAAAGTGTTTAGTTATAAAAGATTATTTTCTAAATCTGCCAGTCAAAAGGTAAAGATCCTACAAATCGATTAAGTTTGAAAATAAAGAATTTAGTAAAATAATTTTGCTGTTTTTAAGCTGATATTTGGAACCTAAACTAACATGAAATTATGATGAACAGTTTTGATTGAGATCCCTTTAAACAGGAAGTTTGTATCACAGAACCAGGGTCAGTGTCAGTCAGATTCACACTGAAAGGATTAAAGCAGTATCTTTACTCAAGACTGATTTCAATATCCCCATTAATTCTTTAATAACGGGAAAATCATGTTTGGAATTATTGCTAGACAGAAGAAAGAAGAAGAAAGAAGACATGCACTCAACACCAGAACTGACGAAACCTCCAAAAGGGGGGGTCCCGCCACGTCAAAACATATAGAAGAGATGGGGCCGAAACTAGACGTGGTTCCTCCTGATGATGTCTTGAGCTAACTGGATCCTATAAGGGAGCTGTTGTGGTAGCAGACCAAGAAACACGGTTGTAATTCCTTGATATCAACTTATCTGAGATGTCTCCCAGATTCTAAGATACAAATTCCCTGTTTAAAAGTAATCTAAATTAAAATTTATCAAAATTGTTATATTCCAAATATCAGCTTAATGTTATATATATGAATTCTTCATTATTTTCAAAATGAAATGAAAAAAATTAATTCAACAGAAAATCATCATCATTGGCCAATGCCAGCGCCGCCTTGGCTGGCTTCTATGTTGGTGGCACATAAAAACCACCAACCGATCGTAGCCGTTGCCAGCCTACCCTGGCACGTAAAAAGCACCATCCGTACGTGATTGATGCCAGCACCACCTTGATTGGCTTCCGTGCTGGTGGCACGTAAAAAGCACCAACCGATCGTGACTGTTGCCAGCCTCCCCTGGCACCTGTGCCGGTGGCACTTAAAAAGCACCCACTACACTCACGGAGTGGTTGGAGTTAGGAAGGGCATCCAGCTGTAGAAACACTGCCAGATCAGACTGGGCCTGGTGCAGCCTCCTTGCTTCCCAGCATGGAAAACAGACGTTAAACAATGATGATGATGATGATTTAATATCAATTTCCCATGATGACATGAGTTAGACCATTCAACAGGAACCGACAAGCCAAAAGATTGTACCAAGCTTCACTATCTACTTCGACATGGTTTCTACAGCTGGATGCCTACGCCAACCATTTAATAGAGTGTACTGGGTGTGTTTTTACATTGCACCAACACCAGTGAGGTCATCAAGTACCTTGCAAAACAAAGATCCTTTAACTGAGGGGAGGGAGTAGTATTGAAAGAAGTGACTCTATACCAGTATTCATCATCATCATCATCATCATCGTTTAACGTCCGTTTTCCATGCTAGCATGGGTTGGATGTTCGACCGGGGTCTGGAAAACCAGGAGGCTGCACCAGGCTCCAGTCTGGTCTGGCAGTGTTTCTACAGCTGGATGCCCTTTCTAACGCCAACCACTCTGAGTGTGTAGAGGGTGCTTTTTACGTGCCACCAGCACGGAAGCCAGTCAAGGTGGTACTGGCATCGGCCACATACGGGTGGTTCTTTTTAGGTGCCACTGGCACGGAAACCAGTCAGTATTGAGGCAGTAAAATTCAATACATGGAGAGAAACACGTATATTGCTATAGAAGAGACACATGGCTACCCTGTTTGGAGTAGGAGAGAAGAGAAGGAGACAAGGGTAAATGCTGACATTTTTTTTTGATATCCTGAGTGTTTACTCCTCCATCATACCCAACATCCACATGGCAACAATCAGATGAAGTAAAATAAATGCTTTTTTTTCTTTTCCTTTTAAGTATTCCGCCATTATTTCATTTAAACATGATAGTCAAGTCTACTATAGACAATAATATTTAATCAACATTTTATATTCCAAAAGTTGAAATAACACAAAAACGGTATTTTCAGCAAAAGCAAATTACAACTGTGGCAGCTAATTCATAAAAGACTACAATAGAATTATAAGTAACAACAACAACAAAGAAACCAAATAACAACATTTTGTTGAAAGATTTAGAAAGCACTATAGAAAATTAGAAAAAACTGTGTCCATTCTTCAAGTATAATCATTTACCAAGTTGTTAAAGTCACTTCAGTATAACGTACATTGCTCATTCATTGAGAGAAAAGAGATTTCTTTAAAAATGGTCATCACAGTTTCTCAGACAATGGCTAAAAAAGAGAAATACCGGCTGATACTGAAAGCGTGTTATATCTAAATTCTAGAAATATATAATGGATATATATAAGAGCTGGTATGGGTATATGGTTGAGAAGCTTGCTTCCCAACAATGCAGTCTAAGGCCCAGTCCCACTGCACACAGTACCGTGGGCAAGTGTTTTCTACTATAATCCTAAATGGTGATGTGGGAGGTGACCCTCATTATTATCATTATCTAATAATATATAAAATAGAGATGTGTGCATATTCACTTTTTGTGCGAAAACAGCTTCACCAATTGCTTCCATACTTGCGAAGCATGAATAATTTGACTTTGGACAAATTATAGGCTGTTCGTTTGATTTTTTTATTTAAAATTATTAAAAGTTAAAAAAATATTGCTTTTTATATTAGATTCATGTCTTTTGAAAGTTTTCAAAATATTTACTTCCGGGTTTTCAGCGTCAGTGACATAACATATCTCTTTATGTATATCTCTCTATCCATCTCTCTCTCTATATCTCTTGTTTTCACTTTCATTTTTCAGATGCTATTCTTTTCACTTTCAATTTTCATATGCCATTGTTTAACTTCCATGTTATTGTTTTCAATTGTTATTTACAAACAAACAATGACAAATTACTGACAGAAAGAAGTTCACAATTACTGATGTAAATAATTTCATAATTTACTGACAGAAGTATCTTCATAAATTTCACTTCAATCCATACAATTTTGTGATTTTCTGTTGTTAACGGTTTCTGGCTCTTTGGTTCACTGAGTCACAAATTTCGCTTCAGCCTGTACAATACTCTATTTTCCATTGAAATTTTTTATTTACTTTCTGCCTGTCATATTAAGAAACATAATTTCTGTTACAAAGTTATTTTCATTGTTTACTATCTTCTGCACTTGTGTATTTCTGTATACATATATAACCATGCCGAGAAGGAAAGTGTCAAATTTGTTGACATAACTACAGATTTCTTCCCACCTGCTCACCCAATTTGGATCATAACTTTCAGAAAAATGAGTATTTTTTCATAAAGTTTTCTACAAATATATGTAATATCATGTACATTCCAAATATACAAAATTTTTTTAAGGAGGTGCTGGGGAATATCTGGAAATTCACCAGAGTCCACTTCAATTCGTCTTCAAGAAAATGAATATTTTTTAATGAAATTCTCTACAAATATACCTCGGACTATGTACATTCTGAGGACATAGGAATTTTGGAGGAAAACAATTGGGGGTTATTTTTCAGAACTGTTCCCCAATCAGGGTTGTTTCGGAACAAGTATTCCATATTTGTTACATTTTCTCTATTTTGTGCATCCAAAGAGTTCTACTGAAGCAACAATCAGGCAATGAAGGCAAATGAAGCCCTCAGCAGAAAACTCGTTATGCTAAAAATAACATCTAATGGTCTGGTACACAGAAATATGTTATTACGATGACTTATCTGTTACATACGATTTTCTTTTTTCATTTTAAATAAATTTCCAGGTAAACATTTCTAATAGAAAGGCAGAAGACACCAGAAGCAAAAATAAGGAATATATACACGCACAGTTAAATATAGAAGTGTAAAATATAATTTGTTACATAATCTTGATAATAAATATTGTATTGAATGGAATAAGTCCCCATTTGAACTGTTTTAATTACGTGTGTGTGTGTGTGGTAGAAATCTACAGATACACAAAATGGAGAAAATAAAACAAATATGAACAACTTGTTCCAAAACACCCCCGAGTGGGGGAACAGTTCTCAAAAATAACCCCCAATTGTTTTCCCTTAAAATTCCTTTATCCTCAGAATCTGCATAGTCCAAGGTATATTTGTAGAGAATTTCATTTAAAAATATCCATTTTCTTGAAAGTTATGACAAATTAAAGTGGACTCTGGTGAATTTTCCGAAATTTCCCACCCTACACCCTCCAAAAACACTTACCCCACCAAATTTTTGTATATTCAGAATCTACATGATATAACACATATTAGTAGAAAATTTCATTAAAAAAATATCCATTTTTCCACAAGTTATGATCATCCAAAGTCCAGGGAGGGGGCAGAAATCTGTAGTTGTGCCAGTTTGTCTACAATATTAAGGTCGGCCAAAAGAATGTCCAGAGAAGAATCATTAAATAAAGCGGCTGTACGACCTGGAGATAATTTCTCAAAGATTTTTTTTTATACAAATTCAGAAACACTTTGCCACTTTGCCAACATTGCCTTTATGCCACTCATAGAGATGGCCCTCTCTGATACACTGTACTCCACCGGAGAACCAATCTCTTCCACCGCATCCAAACGCTGCTCCTGAAGCTGCAGGAATTCATCTGTCGTCAGCTCCTCTGAGTGTTCCGTGACGAGATCGTTAATGTCTCCATTGTCAACCTTGAGGCCCATGGACTTGTCAAGAGACACTATCTCCTTAACTACAGGTGACTCAGACCCAAACCTCCTAAAGGTTTCTTTTGGATATGCAGTCAGGCCAGTTTTCTCCATGCAGAATTCAGCATTCTCCTTGTTACACCCTGCCAGACCATATCAATGATTTTCGGGCAGTTAACAATGTTGTAGTGCTCCTTCCAAAATTCACAAAGGGTTAGATTTGTATTTTTGTCGACTTCAAAGCACCAATGAAACAAGTGTTTGGTGTACAATTTCTAAAAGTTAGAAATCACCTGTTGGTCCATGAGCAGCAAAATAGGGGTCATGCTGCATGAAGGTACAGAACTTTTATGAATTTAAATTTATCCAAGATACCCGACAAATAATGTGAGTTCATGGCTGCTTCCTGCACCAGTTTCGCATAGCCCCAGCCCATCCAAAGTACCTTGGATTGCAGAACGACCTGCTGTGCTTAAGGAGACCTATTGAGTCCAGTACATCAAAATCAAAATAAATATCAAATGGAAATTGTAGTTGTGATACCTGTGCCGGCGGCACGTAAAAAGCACCATCTGAACGTGGCTGATGCCGGCGCCACTTTGACTGGCTTCTGTGCCGGTGGCACGTGACATCCTGTGCTTGTGGAGACCTATTGAGTCAAGTACATCAACATCAAAATAAATATCAAATGGAAATTGTAATTGTGATACCTGTGCCAGCGGCACGTAAAAAGCACCATCCAAACGTGGCCGATGCCAGCACCGCCTTGACTGACTTTTGTGCCGGTGGCATGTAAAAAGCACCAACCGATCGTGGCCGTTGCCAGCCTCGCCTGGCACCTGTGCTGGTGGCACATAAAAAGCACCCACTACACTCACAGAGTGGTTGGCGTTAGGAAGGGCATCCAGCTGTAGAAACTCTGCTAGATCAAGATTGGAGCCTGGTGCAGCCTCCTAGCTTCCCAGACCCCAGTCGAACCGTCCAACCCATGCTAGCATGGAAAGCGGACGTTAAACGACAATGATGATGATGATGTCATTATTAATCTGGTGTTGGGAACACATTTTGATGAAGATTCTAATTTAGTTCACTTTAAAGCAGGAAGTTTATATCATAGGACCAGAAGCTGTCTCAGGAGGGTTGATATCAAAAGAATTAAACACTTTCTCCAATCACTCACATCTCTGAATTTCCTTCCCACCCATGCTTTTTGTTATGCAATCACATGCCTGCAAGATTCAAGTTGAACATGAAGATTCAAGTTGACCAAGATATGCTGTGCATCCTAACAGCACCCCTACAACTCCATCAATGAGTTGTCAACACACTGCAGTTCAAACCTTGCCTCAAAACCATTGAGTTGTGGACAAAGCAGGTTTTTCTCTCAACCTCAATCTGTGTATCTCTGAAACCAGTTAATGATAAAAAAAAAAAATTAAAAAAAAACAGGATTGGTTTCTATTATGTCAACATTGACAACAACAATCACAGCCATGCTACCACAGATAAACGTTAAGTAATATAAAAGAGAGAAAGGAAGAGTTGTATCTGTTATATCAGAGAGAGAGAGAGAGAGAGAGTAAACAAGTATAGATTTAAAAGCTTGAACACACCAGACATTGCCTATTCAGACATAACACTGTCAGCATTCAAACAAACCACTTCATAAGCTAAGAAATTTATGTTCAGATTGTTGACAAATCAAACTATCTAGGCTTTTGTTTACAATATTACTCAAATAGACCTATCTCTGAAATTTTCAAATGATTTATTACACTTTTTCCTTATTTTCATATATTTTCACTCGAGTTTTGACATCTTTTATCAGCTCCACAATAAGAAATAATATTTAGTTCAAAGAAATTTCGCCTGACAATAACACAAATCAACAATCACTATCTTTGCCTTCACAAATATGTCTGACTGATAATAATTTGAATGAGCCAAAGAGAACAAAAGAAATAAATAAATAAACAGAAAGAGAAATTAGGCATGGTTGCTTTTCAACAACATGGTCTCAGGTTCAGTCCCACAGTGGAGCATCTAGGGCAAGTGTTAATATATCCCCCAGATTGGTCAGTGCGTTGTAAGTGAAGTTGGTAGTCAAAAACTGTATGAATGTTTGACTCTGCATGAGTGCCACACACTCTACACACCACTTGACAACTGGTGTTGGTTTGTATACATCCCAATGATTTAGGAGTTCAGCGAGAGAGAGACTCTTAGAATAAGTGCCAGACTTTAAAAAAACACATAAGTATTGGGGACAATTTGTTGGGCTAAAATCCTTCAAGGCAGTGCCCCAGCATGACCGCAGTCCAATGACTGAAACAAGTAAAAAATATATTCATTAAAAATGGAAGTCATTCTGTGTTTAATGATTCTGCTAATAGTGACCACACAACTATGAAATAAGAACAGTACCTGCTTTCCTCACAGGGAGTAAATGTGAGCTATAGTTTGAGGGAAAGAGCATATAAAGGGCACATCAGTGACCTCTTCTATTAACGAGTTCAGTTTTAAAAACTGTAGAAAACAACCCAAACGGATATAGAAAATATCAATGAAACCTTCCAACTAGGGTAGCCATGTATCTCTTCTTCAGTAAGAGACCTGTTTTTATCCCTCAATCAGGCCTTAAACTTTCAACACCTGACAAAAAATACCATGTCCCTCAATACAGCATCCCAACTAGGTTGAGAGATCTTGTCTTGCAGGTTACTTGGTAACCTCACTCGTTTCAATATTCTGTAAAAAGCACCCAGTACACTCTGTAAAGCGGTTAGTATAAGGAAAGACATCAAGCCATAGAAACCATGCCAAAGCAGACATCTGGAGCTCAGTGCAGTCCTCTGGCTTGTTGATTCCTCTCAAATCATCCAACCAATGACAGTGGAGGTGCAATGGCCCAGTGGTTAGGGCAGCGGACTCGCGGTCGGAGGATTGCGGTTTCGATTCCCAGACCGGGAGTTGTGTGTGTTTATTGAGCGAAAACAGCTAAAGCTCCACGAGGCTCCGGCAGGGGGGGGGTTCTTGTTGTACTCTTTCGCCCCAACTTTTTCTCACTCTTTCTTCTTGTTTCTTGTCCCCGACTTCCTACGCAACCACTGAGCCTGGATGCACATTCATCCATCCATCGATGCTCTCAGTGTCGGGGGTTGACCTGCTTTCTCTTCTGCGGGTCTTACGAATAGCAAAGGACCACGTTTCGGACTTATAGGATGAAGACCGCTTCGCTCAACAAACAAACAAACAAACAACCAATGACAACATGGAAACCAAACAAACAATGATGAGGATAATAATGATAATGTAAAACCAACATTGTAAAACTAATATTATGATCATAGGATTAACCAGATTATCAGATATTACACATCACTTGTCACAATGTGCTTTGTATTATTTTAGCTTTCAAATGATGCAAACTCGCTGGCGAGGCAAACAGGCCAACATTTCCCCTATTCCAGGGACTCATTCATTTACAGTTGAGTGAACTGGAGCAACATGAAATGAAATGTTTTGCTCAAGAACACAATGTGTAGCTGGTCAGGGAATCGAAACCATGATCTCAGAATTGTGAATGCAACACACCTAACTACTAGGCCAAATGCCTTCAATATTATAATAATATTGTAAAATATTGTGGAGAGATTTATTTTTTTAATACCAGAGAAGAAACATGGAAATCAGAATTTCTTCTTTTGTTTTATACAAAACTAATATACAGAGGAATCAATCTGATTAGACAACCTAATTGTCTACCAGCTTAATTAGTGACAACTTAATTGTCTACCAGCTTAATTAGTGACAACCTAATTGTCTACCAGCTCAGATCTATTTCCTTGTTCCGATACAACTTTCTTGTTCCGATACAATTTCCGAATGAGTGACCTTTCTTAATTACAAAGAGATACATTTCAAAAATAGACTTAACAGAAGCTGAAACAGATAATATAATGAAATTGCTATTAATTACTTGGCTTTAATTATACAATCATTTCATAAGCTACTGAATCAAAAGCTAATAGCTAATAAGAAGTCACAGATGATAAGAAATGGACAATTAAAGCAAATAGCTTTTGACCATTAACTAGATTAAAGACCAAACTAAATTCGGACTAGATTCCCTCAATGAATTGTGGTATGACCTGTAGAATCAATCATAAGTCAGGTGGGATTCCTGACATATTTCTACACAAGTCTTTGACAATGACACTCACTCTCAGAGCACTACAGATCTGTTAAAACTATGTTTTAATATATTTACAAAACTAAGGTCAGGAAATGTATATATATATTTGATGCCCAACAGTAGTGATTATATAATCAAAATATCAAACACACATAACACACAGTAAGCATATTTTTTTAACAAGAGAGTTCAAAGTTAGGTGCTTTTAATAAATTATATGACATAGCACGGTCCAATGGAATAGCCATCAGTAACAAATAAAAACAGCCATCTTTCAAAAAAACATGTATCATTTTCATAGATCAATATTAAAAATGATGGCCATTCAATAGCGACAACATGCTACAATCACTGATTCACAGACACAGGTCCTCCCTCACTCTTTCTTTTACTACTATTACAATGGTTTCTGCTCTTAGGAACAAGCTACCAGTCCACCTGTCTTCTACCACCCTCACTGTTTCAACTTCTACCACCACTCACCAACCCCAGCCCCACTAAATACTCCATCTTCCCAAAGAATTCAACACTCTGGAGCATTGAGTTGCCTACCAATTACAGTTCCTACAAACACTGATCAAGACATTCAAACTGAGCATCACCCACCATAATCTCAACAGGCTGAGGTGCTATCTCTCCGGCAGAGACGGTAACTTTTAACAGCACAAACACACAATCACCACACACACACACATCAAGGACAGTGTTCCATCTGATATGCCACACCGGTCTTAAACACACAACTAAACCCATTAAAATCACTACAACTGCTAAACCTCACCATTACTGAGAAACTCTCCTCAAGATGTTGCATACCCAATATAAAATCTGTACAATGTCAATTAGGGTTCTTGTTCATCATCATCACTGTCATTTAACATCTGCTTTCCCATGCTGGCATGGGTTGGACAGATTGACTGAGGACTGGCAAGCCAATCTGATCTGGCAAGGTTTCTACAGCTAGATGCCCTTCCTAACGCCAACCTCTCCGAGAGTGTAGTGGATGCTTTTTATGTGCCAACAGCATGGGGCCCAGTCAGGTAACACTGCCATTGGCCACCACAGCAATTTTACTTCACTCAATAAGTCTTCTCAAGCACAGCATATTGTCCGCCGATTGAATGGAATTCTTAAATGGGTCAGTTATGCAACACTGGCATAGGCTACAACTACGATCTCACTTAGCTTGCTGGGTCATCTCAAGCATGGCATATCTCCAAAGGTCTCGGTCACTTGTCTTGCCTCCTTGAGGCCCAAAGTTCAAAGGTCATGCTTCACTACCTCATCCCAGGTCTTTCTGGGTCTACCGCTTCCAAAGGTTCCTTCCACAGTTAGAGATCAGCACTTCTTTATACAGCTACCCTCATCCATACGTAACACATGACCATACCAGCACAGCCATCTCTCTTACACACCACACCTGACACGTCTTATGTTCAATTTTTCTCTCAGAGTGCTTACACTCTGCCATGTATGCACACTGACATTACACATCCAGTGGAGCATACTAGCTTCATTTCTTGCGAGCCTACTCAAGTCCTCAGCAGTCACAGCCCATGTTTCACTGCCGTGTAGCATAGCTGTTTGCACACATGCACCATATATATTTCTTTACTACCCACAAGGGGCTAAACATAGAGGGGACAAACAAGGACAGACATAGGTATTAAGTCGATTACATCGACCCCAGTGCGCAACTGGTGCTTAATTTATCGACCCCGAAAGGATGAAAGGCAAAGTCGACCTCGACGGAATTTGAACTCAGAACGCAGCGGCGGACGAAATACCGCAAAGCATTTCGCCCGGCGTGCTAACGATTCTGCCAGCTCGCCGCATGCACCATATAGTTTACCTTTCACTCTAAACAAGAAGCCCTTTGTTACTATCAGAGGTAAGAGCTCTCTGAACTTTGCCCAGGCTATTCTTATTCTAGCAGCTATGCTCTCAGAGCATCCTCCCCCACTGTTGACTTGGCCACTTAGATAACAGAGGCAATCAACTACTTCTAGTTTTTCTCCCCATGCCATGTGATGGAAGCTGTTCTCTGCACATTTTCAGTGTTTATTGCCCCTGTGCATCTGCCACACACAAAAACTATCTTCCCAGTTAACCTTCCTTTGATATTGCTGCACCTCTTATGTGTCCATAACTTACACCAGATACATTTTATGGAGTTTCTACCTACACCATTCTTACAGCTCAAGCAGGGCCATCTACCTGAAGGGATTTGTGGTTTGTCTGCCTTCCTATTCACTGAGACTTTGGTTTTGCCAGATTAACTCTAAAGCTCTTTGATTTCAGACCTTCCTTCCACACCTGAAACTTCTCCTCTACTTCTGGTAGTGACTCAGCTATTAGAGCAAGGTCATCATACTTCAACACCAAACAAATGCTGATTCTCTACAAAAGTTAAGCAAGTTCCACAAAGAAATACAATTGTCATATACTGGCTCCGTGCTGGTGGCACGTAAAAGGGCACCATTCGAGCGTGATTGTTACCAACATCGCCTTACTGGCACCTGTGCCGGTGGCATGTGTAAAAAGATTCGAGTGAGGTCATTGCCAGTACCGCCTGACTTGGCCCATGCTGGTGGCACGAAAAAAGTATCCACTGCACTTTCAGAGTGGTTGGCATTAGGAAGGGCATCAAGCTGTAGAAACTCTGCCAGATCAAGACTGGAGCCTGGTGCAGCCATCTGGTTCACCAGCCCTCAGTCAAAATCGTCCAACCCATGCTAGCATGGAAGGCGGACGTTAAACGATGATGATGATAATGATGATGGCTATACAATATATATATCAAACTACATCTAAAAATAGTCTGGCTGCTTGACAATGACTTTCATCAACACACTCCAACCCATACCCTAGAGCTGGGCTCTTTTCTCTGATTAGTTCTACCACTACGGCACTAGTCTCTGCTGTCGCAGCTTCCAATTCATAGACCAGGCTCGACTCAGCCCTTCACATCTGCTCATAGTTAGTTACTCATCTCCACTCAAATCTTCCCGTTACATCAATCCCTTCACTCAGTTTGTCACCCTTCACAGGTCCTGCACTGAACAATATACTAAGATTCTTTCTCCATACAAAACCAAACCACAGGAATTACTTTCCCACTCATATTCGCCCCCAGCAGGTGTTACCTGAAAGGTGATTAAATAGCAACAACATCAATGTCTCCAATGAAATTATTTTTTCAATATGGGAAACACTGACCTCAAGCTATTTAAACTGAATGTCAACCGCATAAATGCCACCAATATGAAGACAATGAGCAACAAAAATTAAATTAGAATAAATTAAGATGACATAAATCAAAACTCGTTAATGTTTCGTTTAGTTAGTCTTTTTTTTATTCTGCTCTAAAACAGAATAAGAACAGAGATTAATTAAATATATCTGAAAAATGGCATTATTAATTATTGAGAAAAGACACTAATATTGGAAAAGATATTAATCAAATTATATCTGTAAAAGATATCAGTTGTATTTGAAAATTATCGTCATCATTTTACATCCCATTTTCACACTGCTGTGGGTGGGACAGGTTGTAACAGGGCCAGATGAGTCAGAGATGGGGGACACCATGCCTTCACTTTTATATTTCTATGTTAACGTGGTTTCTAAAGCAATGTACTTCCTAACTCCAATAACTTTACAAACTGAATGAGTGCATTTGAGGGAGCGCTGCATTTTTTAAGCCAAAGGGTGTACTTAGAAATTCGTACAGCCCAAAAGAAGTGATCACAACAGTTTTAGATATGTCATTGTCTCACACTGGTATTTGATGGTAACCTCAGATGAGGTCAACCTTCGAGAAAATTGAGCATCTGGCTAACTGGGCAGAGAATGGGATGTATGCAGAATGGGGTAGCAGTTGGGTGTTGTGTTTGTGTTGAGATGGCAATAATCTCTACAAGGTTGCCAACTTCCATTGGGTTTTGGTGCCACATGTAAAGGTGATGACCAAGGACTGCTTGATCAATGGACAATGCCCAAAGCTTCCGTATTGTCAAACAAGCCCTTTGCAATAGCAAGTTTGTCTGGTAGTAGACGGCATGCATGGCTGTGCACTGTAGGACCAGTAGTGGGGATGTGGTGTTTCACTCCATGGTGGGTTGTGGGTTTGGAGAATATCAGGGTAGTGAGATTCAGGCAGCTTACAAGGAGATTCGAGAATTCATAGTTGGTCTGAGAGACAGCTGCTATGCAAGGGGCAGCCTGTGCAGATTTTGCAAGAGAAACAAAGGCATAAGTGTTGCTGTTGACGAGTCATCTTCCCTGAAGATTGGCCGGCAGTGAGTATGCCTGAAGAAAGTCTGCTCCAGTAATAGGCTGATGGACATCAGCAACAGCGAATGCTCAAGTGTAAGCTTGTGAACCGATGTGAAGGGGGAGATTGCAGCATCCATATACTTTGATTGTGAAACCATTGGCAGCCACTAAAAATTGGCCTCGCTCTCTGTAATGGCAGTCCCTTGCAGATGCTGCTCCTGTTTCAATTAGGAATATTCATCCAGAGCTCCAATCGTGGACATACAGGAGCAGTTGATCATGTTTGCCAGCTACCAGCTATGGAGTTTCCCAGGGCCAATGACAAAAGGCTTTTGAAGCTACACAGCTGCTTACACTTGGAAGCCTTTGCCCCAAACTTTGTTTGATAGAAACACAGATTGGTTCATGTAACTTCATCATGTCTTGGGTTGGGGGGAACCACCTTAGGCACTGATTATAACCCCTCTAGACAAAAAATGCATTTTGGCCACTTTCACTAACTGCCATAGGCCCTTGATCTCAGTCTGAGTTATGAGAGACTGGACATGAGGTGGCAATTTACAGAATATTTCCACAAGTCTCACTTCTAAAGTGGCATATTCGTGAGTAGCCAGTGGTTGAATTGGAATGTCTTGCACCCGTGTTGCTGTGCCTTCATCCAAGGCTGCTGTTATGTATATTCCATCAGGTTTGAGGTGACCTTCCTTATGTTGAATTGTGCTTCAACTTGTGCAAACCGTATTACATCAGCCCACTTCAGCCAGAATTGTGGAAGCTTCAGTGTGACAGTGCTATCCCTTGCCATGCTTACATGTTTTGTATTTTGAGGTCACCATAGCTTTTGTTAAGCTATAGATAAAAATAACCACAAACAAAAGAGAGAATACAATCAACTATTCACGCTTGGGTTTCGTTTACCACCTCCAGAAGTCCCTTGTCTGTGGACCAGCTTGATAGCTCATCCACAGTGAAGATCCTTGTCTACAGTTCATCTGTATGAGTTTGTGGACAATACCCTACAGGAATCCAGTCATGATCACCCATCAAGAATAGTATATATCAGACTATATAATTGAATGTGTCCCACTAGGGTATTCTTAATGATAGAGTGTGTCTAGCTGCTATTTCTGGCTATTCAAGTGACCACATAAAGGTTCCCTTCACTTGTGACAAGATGAGAATGTTGAGGTCATTAAAGTAACAAGACAACATGAGAATGTTAAGGTTGTTCTGGTAAATTACTATAATCAATTCCAAACACCAAAATAATTAATGAATCAGCTGTCTGTCTTCATACTTCTACCTTGACATGGTTTTAATAACATCTTCAAGTAATACAGTTCTATATTTAAGAGATGAGGATTTATGTACATTATTTATAATTGACGGATATTTGTCCTCATCTTGTTTGTTGTTAACATGTTTCGGCTGATATACCCTCCAGCCTTCATCAGGTGTCTGGGTTCTCATTCCTAAGGTTTTTTTCGCTGCCGCCGCCGCCATTATTATTGTTGTTGTTGTTGTTCAGGTCACTGCCTGGAATCGAACTTGGAATCTTGGGGTTACTAGCCTGCGCTCTTAACCACTACGCCATGTGCCTGTGGGCAATTATGGAGTAAATTTTAGGGCTCATAAATCTAACATTCTCCTATCCTTCCTTAATACCGGCTCTCATATGCTGTTCATATCTGCACTCGGTCTGCTTAGGAGGTTGTTGTGTCCTAGCATATGTGCTGCTTCTTTCAGTTTTCCTGTGTATTGCTGCTCTCTCTCTCTCTCTCTCTGTTAACCTGTCACTATACCTTTTATGTGTCCACAGTTTGCACTGGCAACACTGCATAGAATTTCTACCAATTCCTTTCCTACAAATCAAACAAGATCATTTCCATGATCGATGTACAGTCCTGTCTGTTTTGCTACTTACTAAAACTTTATTCTTTGTTAAGTTAACTTTGAGGCCCTTCCATAACAAGTTTTGCTTCCACACCCAAAATTTCTTTGCCAATTCTACAATAGATTGAGGAATAAGAATGAAGTTATCAGCATAAAGACTTTTCTATGAGTACCCAGACTTAAACTCTTGGTGGACTATGATGAAGAGGAGGAGACAAAGAACTGATCTACTCACAGAACTCATTCTACTTCTCCTGTTGCTAAGTAAACCTATCATCTAACTTCTCAGTTGTCCCCTTTAGTCTTTCAGCCGTTCCAAGCCGGACTCACTGTCTTAATGGCTTTCTCTATCACATAGTTCCATCCCCACCACATCACCTTGTTAAGCTGGAACCTTGCACCAACCACAGATTTGGTCGGTCTGTGGCTGTAGCTATTTCTTACCTGCTCTTCAGATAAAGGAGTTTCCATTCACCTCGTCTTGGAATATATAGATCTACCCAACAATTTGTTAACAAGGAAATGTCAATAAACATCACTGTTTGTAGTAAAGTGATTTCTCGTTCAATGCACAGAATGTAAACATTCACACAAACACACACACACACACACACACAAGGTTCCCAGAGAACCTTCTTCAAGCAAATTAACTCACAAAATATTAGTCCAACTAGGGCTATAGTAGAAGACACATGCTCAGGGTGTTACGCAATGGGACTGAACCTGGAATCATGTACTTGAAATGAGAACGTCTTAACCACACACATGCCTGAACTACTATACACACACACACACACACACACACACACACACACTCACACAATCATAACAGACACAGTTGTGTTGTTAAGTAGTTTGCTTCTCAATCACATGGTTCCTGGTTCAGTTCCACTGCACATACCTATCTCTTTACTACCCACAAGGGGCTAAACACAGAGGGGACAAACAAGGACAGACAAACGGATTAAGTCGACTACATCGATCCCAGTGCGTAATTGGTACTTAATTTATCGACCCCGAAAGGATGAAAGGCAAGTCAACCTCAGCGGAATTTGAACTCAGAACGTAACGGCAGACGAAATACTACAAAGCATTTCGACCGGCGTGCTAACGTTTCTGCCAGTTCGCAGCGTCTTCTACTTCTCAGGCTGAACAAAACCTTGTGAGTGAAGTTGACAGATGAAAAGTGAAAGAAGTTTGTGTAGGTATATATACACACACACTCACGCACACACATGCATATATGAATGTGTGCATGGGGCAGAGGGGAATTTCTTGTCTTAACATTACATGATATTGTCATACAAGCAGCATTATCCATTTCCAAAACTCTGCAAAAAACATGTCTGGCTATGAGGAAATACTAACTTGCCTTGAAACAAGTGAGGGTTGGCAACAGGAAGGGCATCCAGCTGTAGTAAATCTGCCTCAACCCATATCTATCTCTGTACTCCATTCCTGCAGCTTACCCAAACATATCATCTCTCTGGCATCAACAGTTTTCTCATTACAACCCTTTCGCTAGCATTCTTCCAGTCTCCCCAAATCGTGCACCCCCACCCAATCATCCCTTCCCAATCTTTACAGAAGTTGCCTACCTATCTTCCTCTCTCCCATTTCCCCTATCTCTTCCCCCATACATCATCATTATCGTTTAACGTCCGTTTTCCATGCTAGCATGGGTTGGACGGTTTGACCGGGGTCTGGAAGCCATGGAGGCTACACCAGGCTCCAGTCTGATCTGGCAGTGTTTCTACAGCCGGATGCCCTTCCTAACGCCAACCACTCTATGAGTGTAGTGGGTGCTTTATACGTGCCAGACGAGGCTGGCAACAGCCACGATCGGTTGGTGGATTTTACGTGCCACCGGCACAGAAGCCAGTCGAGGTGGTGCTTTTTAGGTACCACCGGCACAGGTGCCAGGATAGGCTGGCAACGGCCACGATCAGTTGGTGCTTTTTACGTGCCACTGGCACGACTTGCAAATCCCCACCCACCTACTTGTGGTGCCACCCGTACACATCATCACCATATCTCTTTGCAGATACCTCGACTTCATTTTCACTCACTCTCCTTAATACGAGCAACCATGTACTTCTCTGCAACAAGAACCTGCTCTACACCAACTGCTTCTAACATACCTTAACCCCCACAGAACATAAGGATACAACACTCTCCTCCTCAGGTGTTGCAAGCTACATGGTGATCTCAATAGTATTGGTGGCACAAAAAAGCACGCAGCACACACTGTAAAGTGGTTGGCATTAGAAAGTGCATCCAACTATAGAAACCATGCCAAAGCAGACACTGGAGCAGCACAATGCAGTCCTTGGACTAATCAGATCTTTGTCAAACCATCAAATCCATGCTTCATAGAACATGAACGTTAAATGATGGTGATGATGATGATGATAATGATGATGATAATGATGACAGTGTGTGTGTGTGGTGTGTGTGTGTGTGTGGTGTGTGTGTGTGTGAGTGTGTGTGTGTGTGTGTGCATGCGCACAGCTCGTTTTATCTCTCAGTAAATTTCTGGAGTTAAATTTCAATTTGTTCAATAGCTTTCACTAAGACCTGCCAATACAGAAGCATGGATATTTATCTGATTGGACAATAATATTTATAATTAAACATTAACTTGGTTTTTACACCCACTTTTCTATACTAGACTAGCTGAATAAATATAGTTATAGATATTTCCATAGAGATTATAGCAGTAAAATATTTTTTCCTTTCTTTATTCTTTAGATACAACATAGAAATGCTGATGTTTTCAGCTGGGCAAAACAAGATAAGCAGAGTAATGTACCTTGGTTAAGCGTTGCATCAGTGTGGCTGTTGTATAAAGCCTAGTCAAAAATAGATGTTTCTATTTCAAAATTGGTTAGCATTACAGAATACATGAAACTGTGAAAACAATTGCACCAAAATATGCTTCAGAAAGTGTTCAGATTGCAGCAAAAGAAATGTAAATTAAAAAGCAAATCAAAAACCAAGTCTCATAGATATGTGGCCTGTTACTGTCAATCTGTCAAGATAGTAGAAATGACAGCAGCAATAACTCATAAATAATAACGATTGTAAATGTCAAAATTAAATAAATGAATGTCAGCCAACCTAGTTGAAACTAAATAACAAATAGCCAAATGACAAGAGACTAGAAATTCACACATGCTGCACACAGAATAGTCCAATAGGAAGAAATATGTTTAATCCACATGATCAGATGCTTATATAGTCTGAGAGAGGAAAAAAAAGGGGAAATTATACCATTCATCATCATCATCATCATTGTTTAACGTCCGCTTTCCATGCTAGCATGGGCTGGACGGTTCAACCAAGGTCTGGGAAGCCAGGAGGCTGCACCAGGCTCCAGTCTGATCTGGCAGTGTTTCTACAGCTGGATGCCCTTCCTAACTCCAACCACTCCAAGAGTATAGTGGGTGCTTTTTACATGCCAGGAGAGGCTGGCAACGGCCATGATCAGCTGGTGCTGTTTACGTGCCACTGGCAAGGAGGCGCTGGCAACGGCCATGTTCGGATGATTCTTTTTACATGCTACCGGCACTGGTATCACAACTACAATTTCCATTGATTTTTGATGGATTTCGATTTCGATTTCCATTCTCAGAAGGAAAAAAAAAAGCATTAGGTAAAATATTCAACTAAATAGTTCCAAAAGCCAAATGTCTTGAACTCCACCTCATTTCCATAAATTACAAAAAAAAAGACAAACTATTGGTTTAAAAATGAAATTGATTAGAAAAAAATAATTACAAGAAATCATTATCGTCATTTTAAAATCCACTTTTCCATGCTTGCATGGGTGAGACAGCTTATTAAAGCAAATATTTTCACTGCTTAGATGCCTTTCACGTCACCAACCCTTACTTGTTTCCAAGCAAGGTAATATTTCCCCAAAACCAGACTGTTATTGCAGAATACTGGAAACGAACAACACAACTTGTATGGTAATGACAAAGTTTCCAGGCAATGTCTTGCATTGAGAGATTTTCAGACTAGTTCTGTTACGGCTGGATACAATTCAAATCCTGTTTGTAGGGTACAGTGTCCTTTGGACTATACATTGTTAGTTCTACTATGTTATGCACTGAGAGAATTGTTGTTTACATTATGGACGAGTTATGTATGATTTGTGAAACAGATCTAAAATGTTATTGCCCTTACACTTTTACTTGTTTCAGTCATGTGACTGTGGCCATGCTGGAGCACCGCCTTTAGTCGAGCAAATCGACCCCAGGACTTATTCTTTGTAAGCCTAGTACTTATTCTATCGGTCTCTTTTGCCGAACCACTAAGTTACAGGATGTAAACACACCAGCATCGGTTGTCAAGCGATGTTTGGGGGGGGGCGCAAACAGACACCCACACGCAGATATATATGTATGTATATATATACATATATATATATATATATATATATATATAATAGGCGCATGAGTGGCTGTGTGGTAAGTAACTTGCTAACCAACCACATGGTTCCGGGTTCAGTCCCACTGCGTGGCATCTTGGGCAAGTGTCTTCTGCTATAGCCCCGGGCCGACCAATGCCTTGTGAGTGGATTTGGTAGACGGAAACTGAAAGAAGCCTGCCGTATATATATATATATATATATATATATATATGTATGTGTGTGTATGTGTTTGTGTGTCTGTGTTTGTCCCCCTAGCATTACTTGACAACCGATGCTGGTGTGTTTACGTCCCCGTCACTTAGCGGTTCGACAAAAGAGACCGATAGAATAAGTACTGGGCTTACAAAGAATAAGTCCCAGGGTCGATTTGCTCGACTAAAGGCGGTGCTCCAGCATGGCCACAGTCAAATGACTGAAACAAGTAAAAGAGTAAAAGAGTATATATATATATATATAATATATATATATATATTATATATATATATATATATGTATATATATATATATATATATATATATATATATATATATATATATATACATATGTACATATATACGACAGGCTTCTTTCAGTTTCCATCTACCAAAACCACTCACAAGGCTTTGGTCGGCCCGAGGCTAAAGTAGAAGACACTTGCCCAAGGTGTCACGCAGTGAGACTGAACCCCGAACCATGTGGTTGGTAAGCAAGCTACTTACCACACAGCCACTCCTACGCCTATAAATAGGACAGAGTATTATTTCTTTCATGAACAACATTTTTAGAAAGGCCATGCTGAGATTCTGCTTGCCTTTGCTCATACAGTAAATATTCTCAAAAGTATTGTGCTCTTCAGGCCATTTAACATTAGTGAGGTTGAAGTTACCAAAGAGACATACACTGATGCATTTTTATTCAATTTGTTTTGTACCTTTTCAAATTTTGTAAAGTTATCTTCAAATTTACCGTCATGATTCAGTGGAAAATGCATTGTACATATAACTACAATTTGTTTTGTATTAACTAGCAACATACTACAAATCAAGTTTGAAAATAGCATCAAGAATGTAACATCTTCATAGACATATATAAGAACTTTGATAGGACTTCATTCTTTCTTGTCACTAAAAAAAAATACACTTTAGCAGGTTGTAGTTTTTACATGTGTTTGTTATACATATAGCAAAATCTCTTAGGGGATTTAAAAGACCCCAGACATTAAGAGAAAGTGTGTGTGTGTGGGCACAAGCATGTATGAGAAACAAAGGAATTGTTTCTTCGGTCTATTTGTATATCATCTATTGTCAAAAATTTCCAAGGAAATGGAAATATCTACATCATTAGATCTAAGAATCTTGAGAATGCTTGAACCTCTACAAATTCTTAAATATAGTAAATATTTTGCTTTACCTCATTTCTTTGGAAAAATTTGAAAATTTTCTGTATCTGTATATGAAATTAAGCTAAGGAAGAGCACCCAGCCGAAAAAACCATGCCAAGTCAGACTGGAGTCTGATGCCGCCCCTCAGATTACCAGCTCTGGTCAAACCATCCCATGCCAGAACGGACATTAAATAATGATAAACAATTCCATTTCTTCTGACTAACATATCCATATTATTGATATACAGTTCTGTACACTACCAAAAACATTTTATTCCAAGGTGTATATATATACAAGTGAGATGTTGGCTACTATGAAGATGGAAAAACATTGACAACAAAGCAAAGGGCCATGAAAAGATTCCTGCCAAGAATATCACTGTAAGGGTCAAACAATCATAAATGCATTTAGGCCAACATACCTATTGAATGTATTAGGAGTTCTTTCTAAGATAGTTGGGTGTGGCTCGACGGAGAATTGGCTATTTCTTACATGTCGATTGACAGCAGAGTGGGTCCCTCTTTGTGGACTCATTTGGGTGTTGGTGGTACAGAGACATACGCAGGTGGTAATCATCATCATCATCATTTAACATCCGATGTCCATGCTGACATGGGTTGGATGGTTTGCCTAGGGCCGGCAAGCTGGGGGGCTGCACCAGACTCCAGTCTGTTTTGGCATGGTTTCTACAGCTAGATATCCCTCCTAATGCCAACCACTCCAAGAGTGTGATGGGTGCTTTTATGTGCCACTGGCACAGGTGCCATTAGCATGATACCGGTATCTGCCACGACTGCGGTTTTACTTGGCTTGATGGGGCTTCTTCACAAGCACAGCATAATGCCAAATGGAATTTGGTCAGAAGGAATACTCAGTGTAAAAGTAAATCCAAAATGAAGTAATTCAAGAACAGAGTGCAGTGAACATGATCACAAAATACCAAAAGCAAAAGTCCCACTGTGCTGGACACAATGTAAGATTCACAGACACAGGTTGACCCATGCAGCCACCAAGTGATATGCAAGAGATTGGAAAAGGCCAATTGGAAGGTCTCTACAATGATGGGAAGACAATTTAGTTAAATGATTCAGGCCAAGATGGAAAAGAATGACACAGCCAAGAAACAATTGGAGACAGTGTGACCAGCAGTGTACAACATCCAAATATCTTGTTGATACAGGTTATCCCTCTCTCTCTTTCGGAGAGGCACTGAGCAGCTATACGCACACATATACACACGGCAGTAACTTCCACCTACCAAATTCAATCACAAAGCTCCAGTCGGCTCGGGGCTATAGTGGAAGACACCTACCCAAAGTGCCATGCAGTGGGACTGAACCCGAAACCATGCAGCTAGGAAGCAAGCTCCCTAACCACACAGCCATGCCCGCGCCTACTATATATATATATATATATAATATATATATATATATATATTATATATATATATATATATATATATTTATAGTCATACGATATAGTGTATATATAAACACATAAGGAATCCACTTATAGGGATTCCACACGCTAGAAAGAACAGCTAGGTTCTATAACCACAAAACCTAGCTGTTCTTTCTAGCGTGTGGAATCCCTATAAGTGGATTCCTCATGTGTTTAAATATACACTATATCGTATGACTAATATATAGTCTTTTTGACTAAATTGTTTTACACGTCAGACCACTGGAAATGCAAATTTTAATTAATTTCCATTTCCCTTTGATATGATTATATATACATGCACACGCACGCACGCACGCACGCGTGCGCACACACACACACACACACACACACACACACACACACACACTATACAGCTAATAAAATATTAATTTCTGTCATTAGTTGACTGATATATTTTAAATAACTTTTGAAAGAGCAAAAATAATAATAATAATAATAATAATAATAATAATAATAATAATAATAATAAAGAACAAACGTTAAGGACAACTATGTGAAGAGCAGAATAGGCAATACTACCAACAGCAACAGATGCAGAACGTGTGGTGAGAGGTGGTGGAATGGTATGGCACATTATTAGAGAATGCCCAAAACTGGCACAACATGAATACAAAAGATGGCATGACAACGTGGCAAGAGTGATGCATTGGGTGGCCTGTGGAAATCAAAGCCTACAAAGAGCAAAGACATGGTATGAGAAAACTCCAGAAGGGGTCACCAAGAATGAGAATTGCAAAATCCTGTGGAATACAAGGATTCAGTGCGATCCCCTGACCAAACATCGGGAACCGGACATTGTCGTGGTGAAACGAAAAGAAAGAACACGCATGATAATTGACATAACATGGTCCAGTGACAACAGGATTAAAAGAGAAAGAAGAAAAAAATAAACAAATGATCATTACCAACGTCGCCTTACTGGCACCTGTGCTGGTGGCACATGTAAAAAGATTCAAGCGAGGTCATTGCCAGTACCGCCTGACTGGCCCCCGTGCCGGTGGCACGTAAAAAGCACCCACTACACTCTTGGAGTGGTTGGCGTTAGGAAGGGCATCCAGCTGTAGAAACGCTGCCAGATCAGACTGGAGCCTGGTGCAGCCATCTGGTTTGCCAGCCCTCAGTCATTCGTCCAACCCATGCTAGCATGGAAAGCGGACGTTAAACGATGATGATGATGATTTGAAGTGGGAAACAGGAAGGTTGTGGTCAATGAGGGGAGTAGATGTGATACCAGTAGTGACTGGCATGCTTGGAAGTATCAGCACTCAACTACCAACATAGCTGAAAAAAGATTGGTACAAGTGTGAAGATAGAAAACCTACAAAAATCAGCATTGCTTGGATCTGCAAGAATTCTTCCCGGGGTTCTTGAAACATGACCAGTACATGAGTGTCACCTTAGTCTGCTGGCTGTGGACAGCTGACACTTTCCATCATACCCAGCAAAATAAACTGTGAGTTTTCATCACATAATCATCATCATCATTGTTTAACGTCTGCTTTCTAGGCTAGCATGGGTTGGATGGTTTGACTGGAGACTAGGGCGGCGAGCTGGCAGAAACGTTAGCATGCCGGGCGAAATGCGTAGCTGTATTTCGTCTGCCATTACATTCTGAGTTCAAATTCTGTCGAGGTCGACTTTGCCTTTCATCCTTTTGGGGTCGATAAATTAAGTACCAGTAACGCACTGGGGTCGATGTACTCGACTTAATCTGTTTGTCTGTCCTTGTTTGTCCCCTCTGTGTTTAGCCCCTTGTGGGTAGTAAAGAAATAGGTTTAACTGGGGACTGACAAGCCATTAGGCTGCACCAGGCTCCAATCTGATCTGGCAAGGTTTCTAGAGTTGGAGGCCCTTCCTAATGCTAACCACTCCAAGAGTGTAGTGGGTGCTTTTTACGTGCCAGTCAGGGGGCACTGGCATCGGCCACGTTTGGACAGTGCATTTTACATGCCACCAGCATGGGAGCCAGTCAGGGATCACTGGCATCAAGCCAGTGCTTTTTATGTGCCACTGGCATGGGAGCCAGTCATAATAATGATAATAAGCATTCACAAGATAGGATAACTATTTTAGGGCTCCCCAAAAATGTGTAAGCTTTTTCTATTACTTCGAACTATAAAATCGTCTATATGTTTGCTAAAACTTTGAGATGTTTATAGATTATTTTAACTATGATATGATGTTCCATAGATACAATTCTTTTATCGTAAATGAGATGTGATATTTTATAGATAGATAACTAGTTTTGTTATAATTGAGATGTTGTTCATGAATTTCTATATCTTACCTATGCAATGTCTGTGTCGATGCTCCTCTCAAAAATCTAGATTTCTATACATAAATTTGCCCCACACTGGAATTTTGGCAAGTTTACCTGCTTCCTCTTCAACCCCACTTTCATTCTCTCCCTCCTCCCCCACTCAGTTTTTCGGTGCTGGATGACTATTTTACAACCCACCAAAACTGTGTAAGCCTTTTCTATTACTTCAAACAATGAAATTGTCTATATGTTTGCTAAAACTTTGAGATGTTTATAGATGTTTCTGAACAACTGTGATGTTCCATAAATAGATTCCTTTATTGTATTAAATACAATGTGATGTTTTATAGATAGATTACCATAGTTTTGTTAAAACTTTGAGATGTTCATAAATTTCTATATCTTAGCTGTTATGTCCAATGTTTCAATGCTCCTCCTGCCCACCCCCACTCCACCGCCAGGCATGTCAACTACCAGTCCAATCAAACAGCTTGTATTAGTAGACAAACCCACTATTCTACTTAGCACCACAGTATCATCAGTAGCTGAACCAACAGCCATAAATCTGCCATCATTTGTTGTCTAAAGAAATCAGGGGAGACAATATTAGGACCTCTAGGTCTTATAATAATAATATAATAATAATAATAATAGTGAAACTATAGTAGTGAACAAGTAAATAATAAGATAGGAATTATAGTAGTGACAATGAAATTATAATAGTGAACAAGTAAATACTGAGAATGATTAACAAGTAGTATTGCAAAAAGTCGTCAGTGACTAAATTGGCAACCACACTAAGCTCGCTTGGTGAGGACAGTGGATGCTCAATGCCCTGTGGGGTTAGAAACAAAACCCGACAAAGAGCAAAGGAACTCGCAAGCCTTGGTTGACAGTCTGTCTAGGAGAAGGAACACTCTGATTTAAAACTGGGGTTGATAGGACTCCTTAGTCAGACTGATGACAACAACAGCTCCATGCCTGAGACAAAAACGAATGGACTGTAAACCGGGACATAATTTCAGAGCAAAATTTGGATGAAGATACAGAACCAACTGATGCTCACCTGTCCCCTAAAGAGAATCATGATCATGGACCCCAACACACAGAGAAATCCAAAAGGTTTGTACTAACAAGTACTGCCCACATCCTAAGAAAAATCCTATGCATTTAAATGTCTGTATTGTATTACATGAATATATTTCACTATTGCCCCTGCCACTCCCTGTTTCCAAGCTTTCAGTAATACTGCAATATCTCTGATCCTTCACTCACCCCAGGACACTGGGTGTGTCTCAGCAAGTGTTTGTAACAGACATACAGATTAGAAGTAAATAATAATAATAATAATAATAATAATAATAATAATAATACTTGTTAATCATTCTCGGTATTCAGCATGCAAGCATGAAAGAGAAGATCAGGAAGGAATGTTATAGGAGAGTTCGTGCAGTCCTGAAATCTGAACTAATTGCACGTAACAAGGTGTTAGCAATAAATTCCTTAGCAGTTCCAGTTGTTACTTATAGCTACAATGTGTTGAACTGGAATATGAGTGAAGTAAAGAATATAGACAGGAAAATACGCAAGCTGCTGAGTTGTAATAGGATGCACCACCCAAAGGCAGACGTAGATCGCCTTTACCTTCCCAGAGCCCAAGGAGGTCGAGACCTGATCCAATTTGAACTAGCTTACAAAACAACCACAATTGGACTGGCCAAATATCTTGAAATAACGAATGACTGGATGCTAAAGCTCGTGGAAAATCATGAGAGACGAAAGAAGCTTCATTCTATCATAAAGGAAAGCAAAAAATTTGCTATTGATCTCGTGCAGGATACCCAAACTGAACAACCCGAGGGAAGTATGGCAACTATTGTTGCAAAGAAGGTGAAAATAATGGCAATGAAAAAAGCGCACGAGCAATTGGCTGATAGGTGGGAGGAGAAACCTCTGCACGGCAAATATGTGGCCCGCAGCAAACAAGCTGATGTTGACCAGAAGCAAACCCATCAGTGGCTACGGAGCTCAGGGCTAAAAGCAGAGAGCAAAGGTTTCATCCTGGCTGCTCAAGATCAAAGCCTATTAACCCGGAACTACCAGGCCAATGTGATGAAAAATGGAGCAGACCCAAAATGCCGATTCTGCAATGACATGATTGAAACAGTGGACCACCTAATCTCTGGATGTAAAGTCTTAGCACCAGTGGAATATAAATTAAGACATGACAGAGTTGGCCAATATCTACACTGGCTAATAAGTCGGCATTACAATATCAAAACTGCCCACAAGTGGTATAATCACCACCCTGAGGCTGTAACTGAAGGAGAAAATGTAACGATTCTGTGGGACTTTCCAGTACATACAGACCGAACCATCAAGGCCAATAAACCAGATATTGTTGTGAAAGACCAAAACAATAAAGTTTACTTATTGATCGACATGAGCATCCCCTGTGATCATAATATCTCAGCGAAAGAGTTTGACAAGCTCAGAAAATATAAAGACCTACTCATTGAAATTGAGAAAATGTGGCATCTCAAGGCGGTTACAATACCAGTGATCGTAGGAGCACTAGGAATGATCAAGAAGGGAACCGAAAATTATATGAGAATGATCCCTGGCTTACCATCCCTGCAAGAAGTGCAAAAGATTGTCTTAACTGGTACATCACACGTATTGAGAAGAGCATTGTCGATGTGAGAATTATTACTACCCATGTATTTTAATTTAACTTAAAAAAAAAAAAAATGAACAAACTATTGAGTTTAGTTTAATGGCCTACCAATGTATACTATGAGTTTCTTTGCCCTAGGAGTCGGAAGACACTTGGCAAGAAATGGAAGCAAATTTGAAAGAAGAAAAAAAAAGTAATAATAATAATAATAATAATGACAATGATTTCTTTTAATAATAATAGTAATAAAGTACTGATTTCTCTCAAACAATAATTACACTTTATTATACATAATTTCAAACATTTATCTGATTGTTATTGGTCTTACATTCTTGAAAAGTTGAAGTCTATTACTTTTCCAGTAAATTTCAGCATTCATAAATGACAGTTTTATAAAAAAAAAAGCCAAAATATGACTTACCAAATTATCTCGAGCACAAGTAATTAGAACTGGTGGTCCAAAGATACGCTTTTTCTCACGATAAAGTTGGCGAAAAGCTTCATTTTCAAAATTATCAAGAATGAAGATGTATTCAAAATCAGGGGATTTTGCTGGAATATCTTGGCCGGTGTCTGAGTAGATGACTGGGTGACTAAAATACTTTAGAAAGAAAAAAGGAAAATATTAAAAATGTTATAAAGATGAGGTTGTAGAAGTTAATGACATGAGTAAATATCTCAACAAACTGACATCTCTTTTGAAGGCAAGGATGAGCAGCACTTGGCAAATTTAGCGATAATAGGGAAGATGACGACTTCTCAGCTAGTTAGGAGGATACCAGTCATCATCATTTAACATCCATCTTCCATGCAGCTATGGCTTGGACACTTCATCAGGAACTGAGAAGTAAGACAATTGCACCAAGCTCCAATTGTCTGTTTTGACATGGTTTTTACAGCTGGATGCCTTTCCTAATGCCAACCACTCTACAGATTGTACTGGGTGTGTGTGTGTGTTTTTATACCATCCACACAAGTGAACATCATCTCGGTTACAAGGCTAAGTGATTAAAATAGCCCCTATAAGAGAGGAAGAATAGAAGAGAGAATAGGCAAGGTGGATGAGAGAAAGGAAAATGAAAGAAGCAGGTTTATAACTGCAATTTGGTGTAATAGGGAGACCAAGGGTAGTAGTTGTTACCCTATAAGAGAACTCGGAAGGTTGGACCTCCAATCAGGCCTTTCATGATACCTTTAAAGCCACAAACTTCTCAGCAGCACCTTGTATATACATAAACACACACATATAAATATACATACATACATCCACATACGAGAAGGTGCTGCAAGGGTTCTGGCTTTCAGGGTATCATGAAAGGCCTGGTTGGAGACCCAACCTTCCAAGTTCTTTTATAGGGCTTAGAAAAACTGAAGGTTCACTGCAATGAGTATGTGAATCAGAGGGAAGATTATATGTGGAACAAAATCATAATTCACTGATCCTCCTGTATTTTCTTTTACACAAAACCAAGAACTTTTCAGCACCCCCATGTTTATATAAAACATCATCATCATCATTTAACGTCCACTTTCCATGCTAGCATGGGTTGGACAATTTGACTGAGGACTGGCGAACCAGATGGCTGCGCCAGGCTCCAATCTGATGTGGCAGAGTTTCTACAGCTGGATGCCCTTCCTAACACCAACCACTAGCCAAATTGACTACATCCTCACCAGGAAAAGGGTAAGATGGCTTCTTATAAATACCAAAACTTTCCCAGGTGAAGAATGTACCCCACAACATAGACTAGTAGTTAGCGACTTTAGGATCAGGGCTAAATGGATGCCCAGAAGACAACCAGGATGGAGGAGAAGGGTCTGGAAGCTTATAGATCCTGTGAATGGACAGAGATTTAGAGACATGTTACTTGAAACCTTTGACAAAATAGAAGGGGATATAGCTTCACACGATGTAGAAGACAACTAGAGGTTTCTATGAGACAACCTGCTGAGGGACTCTGACCAGATCTGTGGAAAATGCAAAGTCCCTTCTCGACCCAAAATAATGTGGTGGTGGAACAATGTTGTTGACAGGGCTATTAGAGAAAAGAAACAGGCTTGGAAGGACTGGAAGAATGGTGGTCGCAGAGAATTGTATCAGACTGCCAGAAGGGAAGCAGATAAGGAAAAATTTGCCAATGTTCTATGCCATGAGGACCAAAGACTTGGGGTATTTCATGTTGCAAGACAGTGTGTGAGAGAAAATCGTGATGTCGTAGAATAGAAATGTATTTGCATGGATGATGGTTCACTTGCACTAAATGAGGCCGCAAAGAGAGAGGTTTCGAGACACCACTCAGAAAGGTTGCTCAATAAAGAACATGAATGGGAGAAAGAGAGTCTGCCATATGTCAACCCCACAGAGGGAACAGCTATCCAAATTGACAGTGCCTTGGTAGATAAAGCAATTAAGGGTATGAAGGCAGGGAAAGCCCCTGGCCCATCAGAAATCACTGCAGAGGTGCTCAAAATATCTGGCGGTGTTGGCTATAGCCTAGTCACCCATATAGTTAACCAGGAGATACACGAAGGAGTCATACCCAATGACTGGAGTAGAAGCACCATTGTCAACTGCTACAAAAGTAAAGATGATGCTTCAGATACAAATAATTACAGAGGTATCAAGTTGTTGGATCAGGTAATGAAGGTCACGGAGAGGGTCATAGCCCAACTAATTAGGGAGAGAGTCAGTTTAGATGAGATGCAGTTTGGGTTTGTGCCAGGGAAAAGCACCACCGATGCTGTATTTCTGGTAAGACAGCTGCAAGAGAAGTACCTAGCCAAAGATAAACCTCTGTACCTGGCTTTTGTTGACATGGAGAAAGCCTTTGACAGGGTCCCCCAATCCCTTATCTGGTGGTCAATGAGGAAACTAGGGATAAATGAATGGTTAGTGAGAGCTGTGCGATCCATGTACAGGGACACTGTCAGTAAGGTGAGGGTTAGCAACGGGTACAGTGAAGAATTCTGGGTAGAGGTAGGGGTCCAACAAGGTTCAGTCCTCAGACCCTCCTATTTATCATAGTCCTCAAGGCAATAACAGAGAAATTCAAGACAGAATGCCCCTGGGAGCTCCTCTATGCTGACGACCTTGCTCTAATTGCTGAGTCACTATCAGAACTAGAGAAGTTTCAAGTGTAGAAGCAAGGATTAGAATCGAAGGGCCTTAGGGTCAACCTAGCTAAAACCAAAGTCCTAATAAGTAAGAAGGCAGGAAAGCCACAAATCCCTTCAGGTAGATGGCCCTTCTTGATCTGTAGAAAAGGCGTAGGTAGAAACGCTATAACATGTACCCAGTGTAAGCTATGGACACGTAAGAGGTGCAGCAATATTAAAGGAAGGCTAACTGGGAAAATAGTTTTTGTATGTGGCAGATGCTCAGGAGCAATAAACACTGAAAATGCTCAGAGACCAACTTCCGCCACATTCCAGGGAGAAAAACTAGAAATTGTTGATAGCTTCCGTTACCTAGGTGACCAAGTCAGTAGTGGGGGAGGGTGTGCTGAAAGTGTAGCTGCTAGAATAAGAATAGCCTGGCAAAGTTCAGAGAGCTCTTACCTCTGCTGGTGACAAAGGGCCTCTCACTCAGCGTAAAAGGTAGACTGTATGATGCATATATATGAACAGCCATGCTACATAGCAGTGAAACTTGGGCCGTGACTGCTAAGGACATGCGTAAGCTTACAAAGAATGAAGCCAGTATGATCCGACAGATGTGTAATGCCAGTGTGCATATTCGACAGAGTGTAAGTACCTTGAGAGGAAAGTTGGACCTAAGAAGCATCAGATGTGGTGTGCAAGAGAGACGCCTGCACTGGTTTGGTCATGTGGCGAGAATGGATGAGGATAGCTGTGTGAAAAAGTGCCACACCCTAACGGTTGAGGGAACCTGTGGAAGAGGTAAACCCAGGAAGACTTGGAATGAGGTGGTGAAGCACGACCTGCGAACATTAGGCCTTACCGAGGCAATGACTAGTGACCGGGACTTTTGGAAATATGCTGTACTTAAGAAAACCTGGCAAACCAAGTGAGACCATAACCTTGTAGCCTAAGACAGGGGTGTAACCAGCTGATTTATGCATACCTTTCCTTCATTGGACACTAAACTCTGCTTGCAAAGACCTGTTGAGGCAAGTGAAATCGAAATTAAATCAAATTCACAAATTCAATGACTGGCACCCATGCCAGTGGAGCGCTAAGAGCACCATTCGAGCATGATCGCTGCCAGACCAGCCGACTGGCTTCCATGCCAGTGGCACGTAAAAAGCACCATTCAAACGTGATTGTTACCAGCATCGCCTTACTGGCATGTAAAAAGACATTTGAGCGAGGTTGTTGCCAGTATCGCCGGACTGGCCCTCATGCTGGTAGCATGTAAAAGCATACACTACACTCTCAGAGTGGTTGGCATTAGGAAGGGCATCCAGCTGTTGAAACTCTGCCATATATATATATAATATATATATATATATATATACACACACACACACACACACACTTATACATGCATTCACTTTAATTACTAGCTTCTATGAATGAGTTCAAAAGAAGTTGCTAACCTATTTGCCATACAATTGAAATTAGTCCAACAAACTTAACACTAGAGGGAAATACTACAAGAGAACAGCATTTCTTCAGATTAAATACTGTTTAATCCTGCTCAATAGTTAAAATTCATTCAATAATGATCTCACTAACAATGCCTGTAAACACTATTTCTTCTTTCTCCATACGTATAACAAATAATATAGTGAAGTCAATATCTAAGTCAACCAACCAAAGGTGAAATGAAAACTTGAGTGAGTCTGAAATGTGTTATTGAATCAATAAAATGCTTTTAAGGTAGATCAAGTTTGTTTCTTTATTTAAAATCAGACTTTGGGTGGGAAAATATGAAAATAAATCTCAGCTGCAAGAAAGAAACTGAACTAAGTTTCTCTATTTTTAAAGTCATTCAGCCAGTTAAACAAGTTGTATTAGTATCTCACCACGCCACTTGGGTGGAATAACACAGACTGCTGAATGCTGACACGAAAAGCCGAGAGATGAAATGATCAACTGTCCTTTCCACAGTACTATTGCTGCAGATACAAACACTAAGAAGTTAAATCAAGTCTATACAAACTGTACTACTGCAAGACGTATTATTCTATTTTCCCTAGTTAATCTAACTATATATATAACACCAGCGTTCAAATGAGACCAGTTGTCAACTGCATCAATAAATATCTGTTAAAGAGTTTCTTTTTCAAAAAAATAAGAGAGAGAGCAGAGACAAAGTAAAGTTGAGAGAACTCTTTGGTTTTGCTGAGGGCAAGACAACCTCTATGCTGCTGGTGCCACAACGAAGCACCCAAAACAGTCTGTAAAGTGGTTAAGGTTACAAAGGGCACCTATGCCAAAACTAAGACACTGGAACAAAACATGTTCTTCTGACTAATTGAATCCTGTCTATCCAACTAATGCCAAAATGGGGAAGGGGAAGAAGGAGGAGGATGGTGGAAGGGCATCCAGCTGTAGAAACACTGCCAGATCAGACTGGACCTGGTACAGCCTCCTGGCTTCCCAGACCCCGGTCGAACCGTCCAACCCGTGCTAGCATGGAAAACGGACGTTAAACGATGATGATGAAAGCAGCCAAATTACTAATCCCATCAGGGAGTTGGCCCTGCTTGATATGTAGAATAGATATAGGTAGAAATTCCATATGGAGTGCCCAGTGCGAGCTATGGACACATAAGATCTTTGTGCATGGCAGATGTGCAGGTATAATAAACACTAAGAACGTACAGAGAACAGATTTCCTCAAACATCCGGGAGAATCTTTAGAAGTAGTAGATAGCTTCTGCTACTTAGGTGACCAAATTAGCAGTGCAGGGGGATGCTCTGAAAGCCTGATTGCTAAAAAAAGAATGGGCAGGGAACAATTCAGAGAGCTACAACAAAGGGCCTCCCCCTAATAGTGAAAGGCAGATGGTATGAGGCCTGTGGCAGATGGTATAAGGCAGCATGCTGGCAGAAACGTTAGCACACGAAATGCTTTGCGGTATTTCGTCTGCCGTTATGTTCTGAGTTCAAATTCCGCCGAGGCCAACTTTGCCTTTCATCCTTTCGGGGTCGATTAAATAAGTACCAGTTATGCACTAGGGTCGATATAATCGACTTAATCCGTTTGTCTGTCCTTGTTTGTCCCCTCTATGTTTATCCCCTTGTGGTTAGTAAAGAAATAGGTATGAGGCCTGTGTGCAAACAGTCATGCTACATGGTAGTGAAACATGGGCTGTAAATGCAGAGGAAATGCAAGGGCTTCAAAGAAATGTGGCCAGCATGCTCCCCTGAATATGCAATGTTGGTGTGCATGAATGACAAAGAGTGTTTTGATAGGAAATTGGGTATAAGAGACATTAGATATAGTGTGCTTGAGAGAAGATTACATTGGTATGGTCATGTGATGTGCATGGATGAAGACAATTGCATAATGTGCCTATTTCTAAATGTGGAGGAAACCTGTAGAAGACCTAGGAAGACAAGGGACAAAATGGTGAGAAATGATCTACAAATGTTGTGTCTCGCAGAGGAGACGACAAAGGACTGAGGACAAGTACTAATTCGCTGAGCTTTAGAAGACCCATCCATTAAAGTAAAATCAAGGCCAAAAAGGTTAGTCCTTTATATCCATGCTTCCACACACAATCTGTCCCTGACGAACCTCTCCTTCAATCCTGTCCTCCCAACATCTCCCCAATCTCCCCACCTATATTCACCAATCACTGTATTTTCTTCCCCTCTATTCCCATTCTCCATTCACCTCCTGCAAACTTACTTTCTTTATTTTGGCACTCAGGCCATTAATACAGAGGACACTACAAGGACAGACACAACACCACAGTGAGGACAATAAACATAAAACAAATGAGCATGAATATTATATAATAATGAAAGATGAAATGGCTGCATGGGCCCCACCCCTCCTGCAGTACCATTTGGACACTTGTACACACAGTCTTGTCCCTCTATCTGTTGATTTTTTTTCTTTCCTTAATTATCGTTTTTTTTTTTTCCTCTTTAACGCCTCATATACGGCTCCAGTTCTAACAGATCAATTACTGGTGGCAGCTCATTGAACTCCACCAACGCTCCAGCCGGGTCAATTCTATTCCCGCAGATGTCTCTAAGTTTCTTAAAGGTTTCCCTATCGACCACAATGGCCTTCACACTCTCTGGGTACACGTCTTTGGGCAACTTTACCCTTATGATGTGCTTGAACTTTACGATTTTTTTCTCCACCTCCTTGTTCTTAGAATAGGTCACAAAATTCCATTTGTTCCTCCCTCCTCTAACTGGCACACAAAGTGTCTTGAATCTTTTCCTCACAATATATCCTCCTAACACCCCTCTCCCTCTATTCTAGTCCCTTCCATTTCCCACTTGCCATCATCCTCATCATCGTTTAACATTCGCTTTCTATGCTGGCATGGGTTGGACGGTTTGACTGAGGGCTGGCAAGCCAGAAGGTTGCACCAGGCCCCAATCTGATCTGGCAAAGTTTCTACAGCTGGATGCCCTTCCTAATGCCAACCACTCAGAGAGTGTAGTGGGTGCTTTTTATGTGTCACTGGCATCAGGGCTAGTCAGGCAGTACTGGCATCGACTACACTTGAATGGTGCTTTTTACGTGCCAATATATGCATAAAGACACATATATGCATACAGACAAAGGCGGCGAGCTGGCAGAAACCGTTAGCACGCTGGGCGAAATGCTTATTGGTATTTCGTCTGTCTCTACATTCTGAGTTCAAATTCCACCGAAGTCGACTTTGCCTTTCATCCTTTCGGGGTCGATAAATTAAGTACCAGATACGCACTGAGGTCGATGTAATCGACTTAATCCCTTTGTCTGTCCTTGTTTGTCCCCTCTATGTTTATCCCCTTGTGGGCAATAAAAAATAAAATATATATATATATATATATATATATATATATATTTATATATATACATAAACACACATATATTAATGTACAATAATCCAGTAGTTTAAAATCCCCACTTACCACCACATGAAATATGAAATTACTTTGTATACAAAAAATAATTAAGCATGGCTATATGATAGAAAGTTTGTTTCCGAACCACATGGCACCCTGGGCAAGTGCCTTCTACTATTGCTTCACGATGACCAAAGCCTCGTGCGTGGATTTGGTAGACAGAAAGTGAAAGAAGCCCATTTTATGCATGTGTGTATGTGTGTAAGCGTGCACACGTGTCTGTCTCCCACCTCTGCTTGGCAACTGGTGTCCGTGTATTTACATCTCCTTAATTTAGCAATTTGGCAAAAGGAGACTAACAGAATAAGTCCCAGGCATATAAAAAGAATAGGTAACGACTAGAGCTGATTCATTTGATTAAAATTTTTAAAGGCAGTGCCTCAGCATGGCTGCAGTCTAATGACTGAAACAAATAAAAGATAAAAGATTCGTAATAAAATAAGAAATAACCTGCAATGACTTTTGTAGTTGTTCATTTTTCTGGCAACTTTCACCAACCACAACAAACTTGATGACCAAATCTAAAATACAAGCAAATATAAATTTCATAAGAGAAATCTCTCAAGTTTTTAGTATGACATCAGAGAAAAACAAATAATGAAGAAGGCAGTAACAGTAAGAACAAAATCAGAGAGCTTCTTTCAATGTGAAATGAGAAAAGTTAAATAACCTTTATATATTTTATTACAATGCTACAAGTAAGCCACATCATTATCATTGTTTAATATCCGTTTTCCATGCTGGCATGGGTTGGACAGTTTGACTGAAAACTGGTAAGACAGGGAGCTGCACCAGGTTCCAATCTAATTTGGCGAGGTTTCTACAGCTGGATGCCCTTCCTAATGCCAACCACTCTGAGAGTGTAGTGGGTGTTTCTTAGGTGCCACCGGCATAGGTGCCATTGATGTGACACCAGCATCAGCCATAACCATGATCTCACTTGGATTGACAGGTCTGCACAAGCACGGCATATCGCCAAAGGTCTCAGTCTCCTACCACTACCTCCGTGATGTCCAACACTCAAACCACTGCTTTTTATGTGCCACCGACACGGGTGCCAGTCAGACAGCACTGGCTTCGATTACAACTACAATTTCACTTAGCTTGATGGGTCTTCTAAAACAGATTGTTTTACAAACTATTTTACTTTAACCCTTTTGTTAACAACCCGGCTGAAACCAGCTCTGGCTCTGAGTACAAATGTCTTGTTTTCACAAGTTTTGAACTAAAATCTTCCCCCAAACCTTAGTCACAATTTATCTTCCTAACACTAGCTGAATGATAACTAAGTTATTTTACTAAACTCTTTGTTATATTTAAAGTAATTGAAAGAAACCCAGAGCATCTCAAAATAAATACAGTAACGAAAGGGTTAGAATTTATAAACCAAAAGAGGCAAAAAATATTTTGAACCCTGCCTGCAGGGATGATAGCGTTCTTGCTGAGTGATCCTAGTTAATTCTCTTATAATGCACAGGAAGCCATTTTCATCACTGTAATCCTATTTCATAGTGGGTCTGCCCTTCTAAATTTAGGGTTTAAACATCTGATTCTCATTCTAAAATCAACAGGGAGTGTTTATATTGAAAGAAACTTGCACTGCCAACAGTGCTCAATAGCATCTCTATAGTTGTGCTTCCACACAAAAACATTCTCACTAATTGATGAAGGTTGTTACTACAACCCATTATTCATCAATGTAAAGTAGCAAGAAACCTGTTCTGGCTCCTTCTCTCACACTTTAACCCCCTCCCTCCATAGTATAAAGCCACCTCCCTCTCTACTGTAGCTCAATTCAGGTGAAGAGGATCCTAAGTCTTGTGAGTTGCATGGTAACCTCATTAAGGCTAGTGCCAAAAAAAAAAAGAAGGGCCTAGTACACACTATAATGTGGTTGGCTTTAGGAATGGCATTCAGTGATAGGAACCATGCTAAAGCAGATATTGGAGTGCAGTGCAGTCTTTGGGCCAGTTGGATTCTATCAAACCATCCAACCCATGTCAGTACAGACCATGAATATTTCATGAGCATCATCATCATTGTTTAACATCCGTTTTCCATGCTAGCATGGGTTGGACGGTTCGACCAGGGTCAGGGAAGCCAGGAGGCTGCACCAGGCTCCAGTCTGATCTGGCAGTGTTTCTACAGCTGGATGCCCTTCCTAACGCCAACCACTCCGTGCTTTTTACATGCCACCGGCACAGGTGCCAGGGGAGGCTGGCAACGGCAACGATCGGTTGGTGCTTTTTACATGTCACCGGCACGGAAGTCAGTCAAGGTGGCGCTGGCATTGACCATGTACAGATGGTGCTTTTTACATGCCACCGGCTCAGGTGCCAGGGGAGGCTGGCAACGGCCACGGTAGGTGGTGCTTTTTACATGTCACCGGCACGGAATCCAGTCAAGGTGGCGCTGGCATCGACCACATATGGATGGTGCTCAGGTGCCAGGGGAGGCTGGCAACGGCCATGATCGGTTGGTGCTTTTTACGTGTCACCAGCACAGGTGCCAGGGGAGGCTGGCAATGGCCACAATCAGTTGGTGCTTTTTACATACCACCAGCATGGAAGCCAGTCAAAGTGGTGCTGGCAACGACCACATATGAATGGTGCGTTTTACGTGCCACCAGCACAGGTGCCAGGGAAGGCTGGCAACAGCCACGATCCCTGGTGGTTTTTACATGCCACCGACACAGAAGCTAGTCAAGGCGGCGCTGGCATCAGCCACATACGGATGGTGCTGATGATGATGATAATGAGGCTGCACTATCAACTTTTATCCGACACCTCTCAACTGTTAACTATATGCAAGTTTGTGCAAGTATATACATGAAGCAAAAAAGAAAAAAAAAACAAAAATGGTTGTCATTTCCTAATAGCATCCAAAATATGTTAAAGAACAGATTATAAGATAAATCAAAAGAGGTGGTTGGGGTAAACATTCAATGGAAAGAATTTTCACACAAAATCAATTCCCGATTGACATCAAAATGTTATGGAAATCAGCAAATACAGAGGAGGCCATAGTAATTGGACAAATCTGACAACTTGTTTGATAAGGTTAAGATCACAGCTAACCTTGAGAATGATCTTCGATCTATTATTGAGTGGGGTAAGAAATGGCTTGTAATGTTCAATCCATCAAAAACTAAACTTCTTTCAATTAATCGTTTCAGACACCCTTTCTTGTCATTGGTTTCGATGGATGGTATTGACTTACCTGAGAATTGTTCACTTCATCTCCAGGAGTGACTTTCTATAATGAGTTTTCTTGGAGGACTTACATTAAATCTATTTCCAAATCGGCTGCAATGAAGGTAGGCTCACTCCTTCATTCAAGGAGTTATCTCACTCTTGAAACTATTCTTTATCTTTATAAGTCCACCATTCACCCCTGCATTGAGTACTGATGTCACATATGGACAGGTGCTCCTGCAAATTGTTTGACTCTGTTGGACCGCATTCAATGCTGTATTTGTAATGCTATTGGTCCTGATCTATCTTCTAAATTGGATTCACTCTCTCATTGTCATCATCTGGCTTCCTTGTCTCTCTTCTATAAGTATTTTCATGGACATCGTTCTGCTGAGCTCTCTTCTCTGGTTTGCCTTTCAGAACTTATCAGCGATCAACTAGACTTGCATCCAGTTCTCATCAGTATACTGTGCAACTTCCTAAGTGTCGCAAAGCACTTTACGGTACCAGTTTCTTCCCTCGCACCTCTGAACTTTGGAATTCCCTTCCAGTCTTGTTTTCCTCTTCAGTATGACCTCCAGTCTTTTAACCCTTTTGATACCAACCCAGCTCAGGCTCTGAGTACAAATGTCTTGTTATCATAAGTTTTGAATTAAAATCTTCCATCAAACCTTAGCCACAATTTATGTTCCTAACACTAGCTGAATGATAACTAAGTTATTTTACTAAACTCTTTGTTATATTTAAAGTAATTGAAAGAAACACAGAGCATCTCAAAATAAATACAGTAACGAAAGGGTTAAGTCAACATCGTCACCTATTGACTTCTGTCTCGCGTCCATTTTATTCTAGCAGCTCTTACGTTTTCAGTGGTCTAAGGACACTGTAACGAGCGAATGCTTTAAGAAAAAATAAATTAATATGTCGAAACTTTTGTTGCATGTGACCTGATCATTAATACAGTTGCATTGTGCTGTGTAGTGAAACTATGTGAGTAACCAGGAGGGACTTATGCAATGAAAGTTCTGAGACCTCAAGAAATAAACAAAGTAAATAAAAAGATAAATCTAAGTTTGTTATGGGTGTTTATTAGTTCTTCCACAATGGAATTGCTTCAGTTTCAACAGACATCTTAGATCAAGTCACTTTCTCAAAAATATAACATTGAAATGTTTAAGAGAGTTGTAGTTCGCTTGAAGCATTGTAGTACAGAAGTACAAAAAAATTAATTAAAGAGAGCTTCTAACAATGCAAAAAGTTTTACAAAAGCCTTTATATTTAAAAGCACAAAGGGCCCTCCTCAGAAGGAAGCAGTCCAGAAAATATCAAGTTACATCAATTTTGCTGTTTCATTTTAAACTTTGCTGGTTATGGTAAAGAACATGAAAACAGTTGAAGGGAGATAAATCCACTTGTCACATTATTTCAATAATTTTACCCAGGCCAACAATATGAATATGGTATAACTAGTAAAACTAGTAATCAATAGGACAAACAAAACTATAGGTATATTTTTTTTAGAATATACATACATACATTATATTTATATATATATATATATATATATATATATATATATATATAATATATATATATATATATAAGTTAAGCAAAATTTAGATTCAGATGAATATGGTACTTAAGAATTTTGTATGGTATTATCCATATAAATCCATGGGGTGATTATAATCAAAATAAGCAACAAGTATATCCGAGGTAATGTGGTACGATCGTTTCATGCTACTATATATATCATTCTCTCTCAATAAAGAATATTCTTACAATGATTAGCATCCATCTGATAGTGTTTCTGCTGTTGATGATGACTACAGTTGAACAGTACTTATATTCACTGCCTAAAAAAAATATTACTCCCATCAATTTTTCTTTGACAAAAATATCAATCTTAAAATCACAACCAGCATGAGCTCAAAGACCTTAGGCAAGGTACTCTGGTAATTTTGAGGTGAAATCTCAGCCATCATTGAGTATCATGATGTAAATTTATACTATTAAAGTTTACATTTTACAACATTGCTTAACATCCATGTGTACAGGCAAGCATTTAAAAGGGCTCAGTTCTTAATCCCCTCCTATTCATCATTGTTTTTCCAGGCCATAACAGAAGAATTCAAGACTGTCCACCTCTGTTGATGATCCTTTTGCATCCTTCAAAACTTCCATGCTTCCTGAGATTCGCCAACACTACACCTGATTTTCTCCCCTCCATACACACGCAAGCGTGTATCTGACTCATACACTGTTCGCTTTCCAGACATTTGTACATTACTGCATATGCTTTATACGCACTTTTGACAATTTGTGGTGCACCTGAGCACTGTATACAATAATTTCGTTATTATTATATATCTTGCTCTCATAGCAGAATCTTAAGAGAATTAGAAAAAGTGGAAGCAAAACCTGGAATTGAAGGGTCTTAAATTTAGTAAAGACCAAGGTTCTAGTAAGCAGGAAAACATACAGGACTCTATCTACATCAGGTAAATTGCATTGCTTGATATGTAGGAAAGGTGTGGACAGGAATTCTATGGAGTGTACCCAATGCAGGTTATGGATACACAAGAGCAGAAGTGGAATCACAGAATAAGGCAATGCTTGAATGTGTAAGATTCTCAGGGACCAGAAAGATTAAGAATACACAAGAAATTGGTTCCCTCAAATGTTCAAGGGGCTCCCTAGAAGTAGTAAATAGTATGTTACTTTGGCCAGTGCTACTCAAAGAGGTGGTTCACGAGCCATCAGCTGTCGGTACAGCTGTTTCCAGAAAAGAAAGAAACATTATAAAATGCTTATGTAATATTGCATTATTTGTGCACAAAATAAATATAAGATAAAACAAAAATTTGTCAACTTTTATTATATTCATTATATATCATCCGCTTTCCATGCTAGCATGGGTTGGACGATTTTGACTGAGGGCTGGCGAACCAGATGGCTGCACCAGGCTCCAGGCTTGATCTGGCAGTTTCTACAGCTGGATGCCCTTCCTAACGCCAACCACTCCAAGAGTGTAGTGGGTGCTTTTTACGTGCCACAGGCACAGGGGCCAGTCAGGTGGTACTGGCAATGACCTCGCTCGAATCTTTTTACACGTGCCACCGGCACAGGTGCCAGTGAAGCGACGTTAGTAACGATCACGCTCGAATGGTGCCCTTTTACGTGCCACGGGTACGGAAGCCAGTTGGCTGCTCTGGCAATGATCACACTCGGATGGTGCTCTTGGCACCCTACTAGGACAGGCACAAGTGCCAGTAAGGCGACGCTGGTAACGATCATACTCGAATGGTGCCCTTTTATGTGCCACTGGCACAGAAGCCAGTTAGTTTCCAGTATAAATTAATATTACTTAGAAATATTACCAGTCTCTGGCACATTGGGGAAAAAACTGCTGGTATGTCACATCAGATAGCTTGAGAAGCACTGACCTAGGCAACCTAATTAGCAGTGGAGGAGAATGTTCAACTATCTTTAACCCATTATCTCCCACTGCCCTATATATAGGACAGTAAACAAACAATTTAATTCTAAAAATTATATGACAAAAAAATGTATTTTTAATATAAACACAGCAGAAAAGAAATTCTAAACTTTTTACAAGTGTATCAGATATATTTGTAATGCATTGAGAAACATGAGAAAACCTACTGGGAAAATGGCAGAAATAATGCGTGCTCGGTGACCTGTGAATATTAACTCACAGTGTTAAGCTGAATGATTGTTATGTTCATTTGACAAAGAAACACTGTTTATAAAGAGTTATTTTACAATACTTAGGATATAGTTTGTTCACAAATACCCTTTTTATGCATATGACTTTGAATTTTATTGCCCTATATATATATAAATATGGAGGCGCAATGGCTCAATGGTTAGGGCAGCGGACTTGTGGTCATAGGATCACAGTTTCGATTCCCAGACCAGGCGTTGTGAGTGTTTATTGAGCGAAAACACCTAAAAACCTCCACGAGGCACCAGCAGTAGGTGGTGGCGATCCCTGCTGTACTCTTTTGCTACAACTTTCTCTCACTCTTTCTTCTGTTGGCCTGCTCACTTAGCCAGCGGGATGGCATCATTTGAAGGTTAAAAACAATGCGAAGTGCATTGTAAACCAGTGATGTGTAGCAACATCTGATAGCCTGGCTGGTCACCTGATCACGTGATATATATAAATATTAGAGGGAATTTTTTTAACCACTATGTGGAAACCCTTATGCTAGAAAAAGATCCGCTATGGTCTTAACCACTAAGAATTGTTCTCCACATAATTCCCTCTTATAATTTATGTATTAAATACTATTTACTGAATCTCAGTTTTTTTATATGCTAGACCACTGGTGTTAAAATTGATGTTATCAAATTAATATCCAATTTTTTCACCCTCATTTTGATTTTAATTATATATATATATATATATATATAGAACACTGGGTCAATGTGTACATAACTGAACTAGTCTGTGCATTTGTTTCATGTTTGAGACATGTATCAACATGTTGTTTGGACGCATTGTGACATGAATGGAGAATATTGACGGCGCAGGCAGAGGTGACTATACTTTCAGTAGTTTTTCAAGTGTCACAGGGTGAAGACTGAAGACAGTGCAGATAAATATCTTATCAAGGTAATTCGTTTCACTTTATAGGAATGTTGTGCATTTTATATTTGCTGATAGAGTGCATGAAGTATGTTAGATGTACTTGTCGTCATCATCATCGTTTAACGTCCGCTTTCCATGCTAGCATGGGTTGGACGATTTTGATTGAGGGCTGGCGAACCAGATGGCTGCACCTGGCTCCAGTCTTGATCTGGCAGAGTTTCTACAGCTGGATGCCCTTCCTAATGCCAACCACTCCAAGAGTGTAGTTGGTGCTTCTATGTGCCACCGGCACGGGGGCCAGTAAGGCGGTACTGGCAATGACCTCGCTCGAATGTTTTTATACATGCCACTGGCACAAATGCCGGTAAGGCAACGCTGGTAACAATCATGCTCGAATGGTGCCTTTTTACATGTCACCGGCACGGAAGCTAGTTAGCCGCTCTGGCAACGATCACGCTTGGATGGTGCTCTTAGCATCCTAGCATGGGGCACAAGTGCCCGTAAGGCAACGTTGGTAATGATTGTACTCTAATGGTGCCTTTTATGTGCCACTAGCACGGAAGCCAGTTTGCCACTCTGTCAACGATCACACTCATATGGTGCTCTTTGCACCCTGCTAGCACGGATGCCAGTCATCGAATTTGATTTCAATTTCACTTGCCTCAACAGGTCTTCGCAAGCAGAGTTTAGTGTCCAAAGAAGGAAAAGGTACGCATAAGTGGGCTGGTTACACTCCTGGCATAGGCCACGAGGTTATGGTCTCATTTGGCTTGCCAGGTCTTCTAGTCATTTCCTTGGTGAGGCATAAACTTCGATGGTCGTGCTTCACCACTTCATCCCAGGTCTTCCTGGGTCTACCTCTTCCACAGGTTCCCTCAACCGCTAGGGTGTGGCTCTTTTTCACACAGCTATCCTCATCCATTCTTGCCACATGTCCATACCAGTGCAATCGTCTCTCTTGCACACCACATCTGATGCTTCTTAGGTCCAACTTTTCTCTCAAGGTACTGACACTGTCCAGTATGCACACTGACATTACACACAATAATCACTCAAGAAATATATGACCACATCATAAAGGAAAGTGTGCAGTATTCTGCAACAAGTAAAAATAATGTTGACACACTACCAGTAGACGAACTCAAGGCATTTATTGGTATTCTCATGTTGTCCAGTTACCACAAGTTGCCATCCACTAGACAATACTGGTCGAATGAAGAGGATTTGGATGTGTCCCTGATCAAAAAAACTATGACAAGGAATAGTTTTCAGAATCTGGAAAGCATAATTCATTTCTGTAATAATGAAAACTGGGAGGAAAATAAAACTGATAAAGGTTTCAAAATTCGCCCTCTAATTCAAATGATCTAAAACTCTTTTTAAAAATATAAGATTTTTAAAAAGATCTTTTGGTTGATGAAATGATAAGTACTACAGACACAATTCACTGAAACAATTTGTTAAAGGTAAACCCATTAAATTTGGCTACAAGTTTTGGGCCTTGTGGGCATGTCTGGATATTGTTATAACTCTGAACTATATTGCGGTAAAAATGAAAAAGGAAGTCAAAATGATGATCTCTCTAGGAAGCAGAGTTGTTCATCAAATGCTTGAAGTGGCAGAAGATCCTCTCTCACACTGTATTTTTTGACAATTTATTTACAAGTTATGATTTGCTGGTTCACCTGTTGGAGAAAGGATTCCAAGCAATAGGCACAATGAGAGAAAATTGACTAAAGAAATGTCCATTGAAAGATTCAAAATTTATGAAAAAAGAAAAAAGAGGACCTTAGGATTACAGATTTGATGTGACCAATGAAATACTTATAGTCAAGTGGCTTGACAATAAATGTGTGTCAATTGGTACAAACTTTGATGCAACTGCCCAACTAGTAATGTACTTGTGTAGTTCAGAACCAGTCTGGAGAAAAAAGCCAGAGTATACAAATTGAGAGGCGGTTGGATGGAACTTACACTCGCCTCCTTTATGAGAGCTCAAAATCTCTCGTGGAAGCATCATCCAACCAAAATGTAAATATATGGGAAATTACCACCTGTATCATCTCTTGTGAAAGGTAGAAGAGTCCAGTTTGCTGGACATTGTTGTAGAGCTGAAAACGAGGTAATTTCTACTCTTCTCCTCTGGAAGCCATCTGCTCACGATACCAGAGGGCGCACACTCTCCTACCCTGATGTAATCTCCAGGGATACAGGCATCCAGCAACAGGACCTCCGTAATACTATGATGGACCGTGAAGTCTGGCGTAACATAGTAAATTCCATTGTCTCGACCACGGTCGAACAATGATGAAATGATGATGATGATGATGTAATGTACTTCACTGGAAAAGGCATGAAAAGAACTACAGGTAATGTTTCTCAACCTCCCATTTTGACTACATATAACAATTGCATGGGAGGTGTCGATAAACATGACTGGCTTGTGTCGAAATACGCAATTTCTATTAGAGGTAAAAAGTGGTGTTGACCACTATTTACACGACTTCTTGACATGGCCGTCGTGAATGCGTGGACGATTTACAATTTAGTTCATGATGGAAAGGGTGAAATATCAACGTTACTCAACTTTAAGAGATATATTTGTCTTGCATATCTGAAAGGTTCAACAAAAAAACAAACCAAAGGCATGACATCTTCCGTCTCTAAGCCAATAAACAGCGTGAGATATGAAAGCAAAGGACATGTAATTGCACAGCGAGAGCAGCAAAGGCAGTGTTAACATAAGGACTGCCAAAGCCAAGCCCCTCACTTACTGTCCGAAATGCATTATCACCTTTTGCGTGGATTGTTTTAGTTCTCATCATTCAAAATAAAAAGTACTATTGAGGTTTGGAGAGCAAATTTTCAAGAACGGATATTTACATTGATTTTCATAATTTCATTTACGTTTTTATCAATTATCAAACAATAGACATGGTATTTTGTTTTTGGATTTGGTTTGCAAGATTCTTTATATGAGTTTGTAATTATTGAAAAGGTTGCAAGATGCAACGAAAATTTTAGGAAAATAAAAATAAGAAAAATGTGGAAATTTTACCGGTGAGTGTGTTATATTATAAGGCACAAAAAGAAAATGATTCTCCCCAGACACAACAAGACATGGTAATTTTTTTCATAAATTAGCCTAATAAAGCTTTATACATAACTTTTCATCAACATATATACTCACATTTAGCATCATTAAGTTTATTTCAAATAAATAATATACATATTGTTCTTTAGCTATAAATATATAGCATCAGTGCCCAGTGTCCTATAAATAGAACAAGCTATATATTCATTAATGAATAAAGGAAACGAGTTTTACCTACAAATATTTTCATTTTAAACTATTTTAAGTCTGATGTGTGAATTTGAAAGTGATACTTCAGAAATTAGACACCATGGGACTTAATGGGTTAATAATCACCTCCTTTCTGTGCTTTCAAACACTGCTTTCTCCACTCCACTATACTCCATTCTTAAAATCTCATTTATCTGCTACCGTTCTCAATGCCCTCTCATATCTACCATCATGTCCCAACTTATTATGACCCCGCTTATGTACCTCTATATCTCCCCTTCTCCACTGCTCTTACACCTTGCAAATCATCCCATTACTTTCTCATCCATCCCACTACTTTCTCATCCATTCCCCTTCCTGAGTCACTTCTATAACCCTAACCCCACTTCTACTGGTATTTCCCTTGTGTATGTGTGGGTATATTTGTGTGAATGTGATTTGTAATTTCGGGGTGGTGTGTGTTGGTGTGTGCATGTCCGTGTTTACATATGTGTATATGTATGTGTAAGTGTTGGTTATGGTTGCTAGAATCATATTACAAGTGTATATATGTATGTGTTTTTTCTTGGAATGTGTGTGGGTTTGTGCTCTTGTGTGAGGATATTGTGTTTGTGCATGTGTGTATTTGTGTCGGAGATTGGCATTGTTTTTGTGTGTGTGATTTTGTATATCTGTATGTGTCTGTATGTGTGTTTGTTTTGGATGTGTACCTGGGGGGTATGTTATAGTATGTTGAGTTGTGGTCTGTATTTTTGAATAAGATTATTTTCCCTATTTATTCATGTTTGTTCAGTGGTGTTGTCCGGACATTGGTATAATGGGAAAACTAGGAATTTGGGGGACTTGTTGTGTGCACAGAGGTCTAAGTGCCCACTGAGTGGTATCTGTCTTGTGGTGGGATCCCTCAACTGTTGGCAGTGAACTGTCATCCTTTCTCTGAGGGTAAGGCTCGTTTGCCCTATGTAATCTTTGTGGCACCCTTCACACCTTATGACATAGAGTAAATTCTTTGATGCACAGGTGAAGTTATTTTTTATGACAAAAGTGTGTCTCAACTGGAATTTGTACACTGATCCTTCAATGAGGTGGATGCAAGTCCTGCAGTTGTAACAACCACATTTTTTGACAGTGGGCGGTGGGTTTGTGTTGGGTAATTTTGCATTGGTGAATAGGTTTTTTAGGAATTTGGGTTGTCTTTTGCTTTTTATTATTTTATGGGTTGCAAGTACTTTTTTTAGACGTGGGTCTTGATTCAGCAGTGGAATGTTCTTGTATATAACTGTGTAAGCTTCTGCATTTCTTGGATTATGTGTTGAGAGATAGGGGAGGTATTTACTGTACTGTGAGTGTGTTTTGGTTTTTGTAAGTCTTTGGTAGTAATTGATTTGGCCCGTTCTATTCCATTGTCAACATTATATATATATATATATATATATATATATATATATATATATATATATATATATATATATATATATGTGTGTATGTGTGTGTGTGTGTGCCAGCATGGAAGGCAGACATTAAATAATGACGATGGTGATAGATAGATAGATAGGTATACAACAGAAGACCTGTCAAGCCAATTGAGATTATTGTTGTGGCTGATGCCAGTGTTGCGTAACTGGCACGTAAAAAGCACCTTTCAGATGTTGAGCAATATAGTGCGCTTGACAAGATCTGCCAAGCCAAGTGAAACTGTAGTCATGGCCGATGCCAGTGCCGTCTGGCACCCATGCTGGTGACATGTAAAAAGCACTGTTTGAGAATTGGGCATCATGGAGGCAATGACAGGTGACCAAGACCTTTGGCAACACACCATACTTGTGTAGGCCTGTCAAGCTAAGTGAGATTGTAGTGGTGGCCAATGCTTGTATCACAACAATGGCACCTGTGCTGGTGGCACGTAAAAAGCACCCACTACACTCTTGAAGAGGTTAGCATTAGGAAGGGCATTCAGATGTAGAAACTTTGCTAAATTAGACTGGAACCTGGTGCAACTCCCTGGCTTATTAGTTTTCAGTCAAACCGTCCAAGTGGACGTTAAACGATGATGTATGTATGTGGGGGGGGGGACCTATTCAGTCAAGCAAAATCAAAATTACAATCAAATCGAAATCAAAATGAAAATTGTAGTTGACCCCAATGCCAGTGCCACTTGACTGGCTCCCATGCTGGTGGCACTCAATAAACACCATTCATGCGTGGGTTGATGCCAGTGCCACCTGACTGGCTCCCATGCTGGTGGCACGCAATAAACACCATTCATGCGTGGGTTGATGCCAGTGCCACTTGACTGGCTCCTGTACTGGTCATGTAAAAAGCACCATCCAAACGTGGCCAATGCCAACAAGAACAAAAACAAAGTTGATAAATACACGCAGGTGTTGCGAATTAAGTTTAATTACCAATAAACATCAGACTGGCACGTTACTCAACCAACAGATGAAGGTGGCCAATCAAACAGATTATGTTAACAGAATTCTTTTCCGCCTATTCATGTCAGAAACTTTGATACAGAGTATCGAAATTTTAATCCTTTTTCCCACTTATAAAATGTCAAGCAAACTTTAACATTTGCCATTACCATTATTGTCAGTATGGGCAGAACTTACACATCATTTACTGCAAAGGAGAAATTAAATATGTTGAATATGCATTTGAACGCGGCAATAGAGCCTATGTTTGAAATTGGTGTAAACAGTACAACAAACTTAAAACTGTGTCTAGTAACAAACAGACAAAAATTAAAGATTATTCATATCATTACATTTTTTTCAGTCAGGAATATCCATATCATTATCTATGTCAATGGTGCTCCAATGCGATAGGTAGAAACTCCAAGCAATGTAAAATATGACCCAGACTGTGCTTGCCAGCATGAATGTCAGACATCGAAAACTAGTTAACCATTTAATGGTTTTAGTAAATTTATACAGTAAAAGTAAGCATTATACCATCCAGCATAAATAAAAGTCAGCTTCATATTTAAGCCATTATTATTTTTTTTTTTTTGAAAACCTTTTCTGACATTAAATGAATCAACTTCCGGTATGAATGTTAACGTATTTGTACATCTTTTTGCAACAAAAAATTTTTTTTTAATTCTAGAAACAATCATCATCATCATCATCATTTAACGTCCACTTTCCATGCTAGCATGGGTTGGACGATTTTGACTGAGGGTTGGCAAACCAGATGGCTGCACCAGGCTCCAATCTTGATTTGGCAGAGTTTCTACAGCTGGATGCCCTTCCTAACTCCAGTCTACTCATGTAATTTACACACCCACTAATGTTTATTTTTATTTTTGCGAAACAATGTGTGTAAACTACATGGGTTTTTACGGTATATATGTATATGTCTGTGTGCCTGTGTTTGTCCCCCATCATCGCTTGGTAACTAACGTTGGTGTGTTTACATACCCGTAACATAGCAGTTCAGCAAAAGAGACTGATAGAATAAATACTAGGCTTACAAAGAATAAGTCCTGAGGTTGATTAGTTCGACTAAAGGCATTGATCCAGCATGGCCACAGTCAAATCACTGAAACCAGTAAAATATATATATTGTATGTCACAATTAGTGACAATTGAATTTTTCCTTCTTGGTTTTAAACTGCATATAGCTGCCTTCATTATTTCATAATTTTCACATTACCATTTTGCTGAATCAGTCACTGATTCAAATGGTAAATAATATATACTGATAGTTGGGATGTAGCCAAACCATCCACCTATGGAGTAGTCACCACTGATAAGCTTTAATTCTAAGCGAAACTAGACTAGTATGGAGGTCTCGCTCACTGTAGGGTTGTTAACTCTCCTATCAGTGCATAGACATCCTTCCTGCACATAAAGGTTTCTAGCTCTTATTTCTAGCAATGCAGGTGCTACCCTGCACCGTTAGTCACAATCAGTGACAATTAAATTTTTCCTTTTTTGGTTTTATATTACATACAGCCGCCATCATTATTTCCTGTTGTTGGCCAGATTGGAGCAATCTCGAGTATAACCAGCTGAAATTGCAAAGATAATCTGGAATTCGACTGAGGAAAGAAAACTCCAAATCACCCCTCCTTGTTTTCTTTGTATCGCCTATCTGGATGTTTTGTTGTCCCTTTTTTGTACACGTAAAAGCACCGTCCGTTCATGGCCGTTTGCCAGCTCTGTCTGGCCCCGTGTCGGTGGCACGTAAAAGCACCATCCGTTCGTGTCTGTTGCCAGCCTCGGCTGGCCCCCGTGCCGGTGACACGTAAAAGCACCGTCCGTTCGTGGCCGTTTGCCAGCTCTGTCTGGGCCCGTGTCGGTGGCACGTAAAAGCACCATCCGTTCGTGTTCGTTGCCAGCCTCGGCTGGCCCCCGTGCCGGTGACACGTAAAAGCACCGTCCGTTCGTGGCCGTTTGCCAGCTCTGTCTGGCCCCGTGTCGGTGGCACGTAAAAGCACCATCCGTTCGTGTCCGTTGCCAGCATCGCCTGGCCCCGTGCCAGTGACACGTAAAAGCACCATCCGTTCATCGCCGTTGTGCCAGCTCTGTCTGGCACCTGTGCAGGTGGCACGTAAAAAACACCCACTACACTAGCGGAGTGGTTGGCGTTAGGAAGGGCATCCAGCCGTAGAAACACTGCCAAATCTGACTGGGCCTGATGAAGCCTTCAGGCTTCACAGACCCCAGTTAAACTGTCCAACCCATGCTAGCATGGAAAACGGACGCTAAATGATGATGATGATGATGATATAGATATATATATATATATATATATATATATATATATATATATATATGAAATGAGATAGGGGTTGAAAATTCAACCCACCATGGGATAACATATATCCAATATGCTGCTAGAGAGGTACCCAACAAGACTAATACATAAATGTTAAAAATTCCGGTGCAATTAATTCATCTACTGTATTATGTGGGCAAGGGTAAAAATATTACCGTAAATTAATAATACAAAATGAGAAAATGGAGAAACATACTTAAATCAATCAATCATCAACCATCAGATAATACCCAATCAATACTTTATTACACCATTACATAACAGCAAAGACATTATACATAATATATTGTAAATATAACTAGACATGGAAATAGAAATATAAAATACAATTACATCATATCTGACAGCTGTTTCGGCCGTGAGGACAAGTATGTCTCATTTAACCTATTAGCCATATAAAGCAGGTATAAATGAGACATTAACAAGGATGTCTCACGGCCTCTTCAGAGAATTTAATATAAGTGTGAAAAAAATTTACATATAAATATAAAAATATAAAATATAAAAATGTGTGCATAGACACTCATAATTCTACACATATATATATACACATTAATACAATAATACAATATAAACAAAATATATCAGTATACATTAACAAACACAGTTATTTTCCATTTTGGACTCCTAGTTCCATAACTAACATCAAGGAAATACATGTACACTCACATTTAAATTTAAAGCAGACATATATATATATATAAAAACACAGTCCAGTTCATTAAAATGTATAACCCTACAAAAAGTCAATAAAAATTAATATTAATATTAATAATAATAATAATAATAATAATAACAACCATGATTGTACCATGTACAGCAAGCGGACATCTGCATATCAATAAGTCTAATTCATCTGTCCACTTGATATTGATTATTCTATATGTAAATTTTTTTTCACGCTTATATTAAATTCTCTGAAGAGGCCGTGAGACAACCTTGTTAATGTCTCATTTATACCTGCTTTATATGGCTAATAGGTTAAATGAGACATACTTGTCCTCACGGCCGAAACAGCTGTCAGATATGATGTAATTGTATTTTATATTTATATTTCCATGTCTAGTTATATTTACAATATATTATGTATAATGTCTTTGCTGTTATGTAATGGTGTAATAAAGTATTGATTGGGTATTATCTGATGGTTGATGATTGATTGATTTAAGTATGTTTCTCCATTTTCTCATTTTGTATATATATATATACACACACACATATATATAATGGAGAAATTGTACAAAATGTATAAATGGATGGTAGGTAAAGCACCAGCAGTTTTGATTACCTATTGTTATCCTTAGATTTACGGCAGGAACTCCATAGTGGTGGTTGAGGTAACAGTATTAATAAAGTAGGAGATGGAATGTGTAATATACTTTATTGGGTACAACACGTTTCGACCCGTTCTGGGTCTCTTCAGGTACATCAATAGAGTCTCACTAGAGAATTCTTGAGTCGGCTTACGTACCGTTTTATGTCCATCAAATTCAAGAATGAGTAGAATCAGAGAAAAATTATATTATTAAAACGCAATAATATATTAATACTATCATCGTCATCGTTGTTTAACGTCCATTTTCCATCTTGGCATGGGTTACACAGTTTGACTGAGGACTGGCAAGCCAGAAGGCTGCACCAGGCTCCAATCTGAACTTGCAAAGTTTCTACAGTTGAACACCCTTCCTAATGCCAACCACTCTGAGAGTGTAGTGGGTGCTTATTACGTGCCAACAGCACTAGGGACTGTGAGACAGTACTGGCATCAACCATGCTTGAAAAGTGTTTTTTGCGTGCCACCAGCACGGGAGCCAAACAGGTGGCGCTGGCAACAATCAAACACGAATGGTGCTTTCTACATGCTACCAGCAAGGGACCAGTCAGGCGGCACTGGCATCGACCACACTCGAAAGGTGCTTTTTTACGTATCACCGGCAGGGTGCCAATCAGGCAGTAATGTCATCAGCCATGGCAATGACTTCACTTGCCTCAACAGGTCTTCACAAGCGCAGTTTATTGCCCAATGATTGAAGGGTACTCTTAAATGGGCTGGTTATGCTGCACTGGCATAGGTCACAGTTACGGTCTCACTTGGCTTGCAGGGTCTTCTCAAGCACAGTATATCTCCAAAGATCTCCTTCACTTGTCATCACCTCCATGAGGCCCAATGTTCAAAGGTCGTGCTTTACCACTTCATCCCAGGTCTTCCAGGGTCTACCTCTTACACAGGTTCCCTCAAATGCTAGGGTGTGACACTTTTTCACACAGCTGTCCTCCTCCATATGCAACACATGACCATACCAGCGCAGTCGTCTCTCTTGTACACCACATCTGATGCTTCTTAAGTCTAACTTTTCTCTTAGGGTACTTACACTCTGTCGTGTACGCACACTGACATTACACATCCAGCAGAGCATACTGGCTTCATTCCTTGCCAGCTTACACATGTCCTCAGCAGTCACAGTCCATGTTTCACTACCATATAGCATGGCTGTTCACACACAGGCTTCATACAGTCTACCTTTTACTCTGAGCGAGAGGTCCTTTGTCACCAGCAGAGGTAGGAGCTCTCTGAACTTTACCCAGGCTATTCTTATTCTAGCAGCTACACTCACAGAGCATCCACCCCAGCTACAGACTTGGTCACCAAGGTAATGGAAGCTATCAACTACATCTAGTTATTTCCCCCGGAACGTGACAAAAGCTGTTTTCTGCACATTTTCAGTGTTTATTGCCCCTGAGCATTTGCCACACACAAAAACTATCTTCCCACTTAGCCTTCCTTTGATATTGCTGCACCTCTTATGTGTCCAAAACTTACACCAGGTACATCTTATGTACCTATTTATTAAGACTTTGATTTTTGTTTGATTGACTCTAAGGCCCTTCGATTTTAAACCTTGCTTCCACACCTGAAACTTCTCTAGTTCTGATAGTGACTCCGCTATTAGAGCAAGGTCATCAGCATAGAGAAGCTCCCAGGGGCATCCTTCTTCAATTCCTCCATTACTGCCTGGAGGACTATGATGAATAAGAGTGGGCTGAGGACTGATCCTTGGGAGTCCCCTACCTGGAATTCTTCACTATACTCATTGCCAACCCTTACCTTACTGACAGCATCTCTGTAAATGGCTTGTACAGCTTTCACTAACCACTCATATATCCCTAGTTTCTGCATTGACCACCAGATAAGGGATCAGAGGGACCTTGTCAAAGGCTTTCTCCATGTCAACGAAAGCCAGGCACAGAGGTTTATCTTTGGCCAGGTATTTCTCCTGCAGCTGTCTTACCAGAAATGTAGCGTCAGTGGTGCTTTTCCCTGGCACAAACCCAAATTGCATCTTGACTTAATTGACTCTCTCCCTAATTAGTTGGTCTATAACCCTCTCCGTGACTTTCATTACCTGATCCAACAACTTGATATCTCTATAATTATTCATATCTAATGCATCACATTTACTTTTGTAGCAGTTGACTATGGTGCTGCTACACCAGTCATTGGGTATGACTCCTTTGTGTATCACCTGGTTTAGTATATGGGTGACTAGGCTATAGCCAACACCATTTTCAGATATTTTAAGCATCTCTGCAGTGATTCCTGACAGACCGGGGGCTTTCCCTGTCTATACCCTTAATTGCTTTATCTACCAAGGTACTGTCAATTCGGATAGCTGGTCCCTCTGTTGGGTCGACATTCAGCAGATTCTCTATTTCCCATTCATTCTCTTCATATAGCAACCTTTCATAGTAGTGTCTCCAAGTCTCTCTTTGCAGCCTCATTAAATGCAAGTGAGCCATCATCCATGCAGACACATTTCTCTCCTATAGCATCACAATTCTTTCTCACACACTGTCATGCAAAACAAAACACTCACAATGCAGAACACTGACTAAGTAAACCTGTCTCTTAGCTCCCTTCTGGCAATCTGATACAATTCCCTTTTACCACTGTTCTTCCAGTCCTTCCATCTGGCAGTGTTTCTACAGTTAGATGCCCTTCCTAACGCCAACCACTCCGTGAGCGTAGTGAATGCTTTTTACGTGCCACCAGCACAGGTGCCAGGGGAGGCTGGCAACGGCCACAATCGGTTGGTGCTTTTTACATGCCACTGGCACGGAAGCCGGTCAAGGCGGTGCTAGCTTCGGCCACGTACGGATGGTGCTTTTAACGTACCACCGACACAGGTATCACAACTACAATTTCCATTTGTCTTTTTTTATGTATGTGTATATATATATATTATGTATGTATATATATATAATGTATATATATAATTTATGTATGTATAAGTATACACACACACATGCATTCATACATACACATATTGGTAGTCAATAATCATGTATGTGGTACTGATCTGCAAAAAGCATTCCATATGAAAATATTCAAACACAGGATGACACAGACAGTTTAATGGTTGGAACTATAAAAGACGTGCAAGATAACTAGAATTCATACATACCAGGTTTCAGTATGGATCTGGTGGACAGAGTCTTGGCATTTAATTGCCTATTTGGTGTGGCCGACGTATCAAAAGAGATACCTGAATGATAAAATATTGAGCATGAAAAATCCTGAAATAATATTGTGTCAAAGAGATGGAAGAATTCAGTATAGGTTCATACTGGTTACCTCTTTCATATAAGGAAAGTTTTAAAAATGCTAACACTGATTATATTCTGCAACAAATACTTTCAGCACTTGTGTTGACTTAACAGAAAATAACCAGAGGTAATTTAGGAAACATTAAGTATTACTGATTTTATAGTTCTCACCATGATAAAACACAAACATTACAAAACGTATAAAAGCTACATTTTCTTGGTTTACATAACACTGACATCCAAATGTAAAGTAAGTTAGAGTATAATTTTCATTCTTTGATGTCAGTCAGTTAAATACAACCATCAACCGAGCCGCCATCAATTCTTTTTAAAAAAAAAATGAGAAATATACCTTATGCATAATAAATCAAAAGTATTTAGATTCAAAGGAAAATGAAACTGCTTTGATCTTTGTTAATTCACATTACCTATTAATCAAGCAAAAGAAGATGTATGTATGTATATATATATATATATATATATATTATATATATATATATATATATACACACACACACATATATATATATATATATATAATATATATATATACATACATATATATACATATACATACATATATACATATATATATATACATATACATACATATATATATATACATATACATACATATATATATATACATATACATACATATATATACATATATGCATGATTTATTTCATATATTTCCCAGGTGAGAAACTACAAATGCAATACCAACCTTTACACTATAAAGGAACACCTGGCAAGTATATAACATGAAATTAGTTGCAATCTCCAGTCTACTTGTTCCATTGAAGAATTTATTGTTTTTGGTAGGATTTTTTTCTCTCTCATTTCTCCATCTACATCATTCACTCTTAAACTAAGGTCACAACTCTTTTTTTTTGTTCTCCTCATTTCAAACCAATATTCTCTATTATCACCAACTGTGATTAAATATCCATTTCTTCCATCCGATCAGAACTTTCACTATAGTTTTTGAAGGAGATCTGACAATCTAACATGTAACCCTTTAGCATTTAAACCAATCATATCAGGCCCAAAATATTCGATATGCTTTACATTCAAACTGACTAGATCTGGTCACTCATACCTGCCCTACAATGTCATCCTAAAATAGAGTCACACCACTGAAATCTTTAAGCTATGAGAATGCATGATTAATTCAAAGCAATGCAAATAAATAAGCATCAAATTTAACAAAATAACCTGAATACTAAGGGATTAAATACCTAGATGTAAGAACTACTTATTTCAATATTATATGGAATAAAAACCTTCATTATACTATTCTTTCTGTAAACTTTAAATAAATACTCCCTTCTTACATATGTTTGGGCAACTTTTTATGTAAGACAGTTTCACACATTAATATTTGCCAAACTCACAATAAAGATAAGATTCCTTCTTCTTCCAACATTGGAAAATATTCAGAAGAAACCACAAGTGAATTCCCTACTTCATCACCATACCGTTTCATGGCACCTTCTACCATCAGAACAACAGACTGTTATCTTAATGCTTTTCTTACCCAATTTCTATTGAAATACACTTCATCATCATCATCATCGTCCGTTTTCCATGCTAGCACGGGTTGGACAGTTCGACCGGGGTCTGGGAAGCCAGGGGACTGCACCAGGCTCTAGTCTGATCTGGCAGTGTTTCTACAGCTGGATGCCCTTCCTAACGCCAACCATGCCATGAGTGTAGTGGGTGCTTTTTACGTGCCACCAGCAGAGAAGCCAGTCAAGGCGGCGCTGGCATCGGCCACGTTCGAATGGTGCTTTTTACGTGCCACCGGCACAGGTATCACAACTACAATTTCCATTTGATATTTATTTTGATGTTGATGTACTTCACTCAATAGGTCTCCTCAAGCACAGCAGGTCATGTGCCACCAGCACAGAAGCCAGTCAAGGCGGCACTGGCATCGGCCATGTTCAGATGGTGCTTCATATGTGCCGCCGGCACAGGCATCGTAACTACAATTTCCATTTGATATTTATTTTGATGTTGATGTACTTGACTCAATAGGTCTCCTCAAGCACAGTAGGTTACCCTACGATCCAAGGTAAGCACAGCAGGTTGTTTGGCAATCCAAGGTACTTTTTAATTCATTTTGAAAATAATGAAGAATTTAATAAAGTGACTGTAATTAAGCTGTGTTTGGATATAACAGGAAATTTTGATGAAAGTTTTTAATTTCAGTCACTTGAAAATAGGAAGTCATCATCATCATCATCGTTTAATGTCCGCTTTCCATGCTAGCATGTGCTGGACGATTTTGACTGAGGGCTGGCGAACCAGATGGCTGCACCAAGCTCCAATCTTGATCTGGTAGAGTTTCTACAGCAGGATGCCCTTCCTAATGCCAACCACTCCAAGAGTGTAGTGGATGCTTTTTACGTGCCACCGGCACAGGGGTCATCAGGCGATACTGGCAACGACCTCGCTCGAATCTTTTTACACATGCCACCAGCACAGGTGGTAACGATCACGCTAGAATTGTGCCCTTTTATGTGCCACTGGCACAGAAGCCAGTTGGCTGTTCTGGCAACGATCACGCTCGGATGGTCTCTATCATAAAACCATGGGCAATCTCAGGCAGGTTGCTACATTTCATACAATTTATTGCACTCGTCTCAATCACAGAACTTTTATGAGGTCAAATGACCTGCTAGAAATAACAGCCCCATCTCCATATCACACTCGAGAAAAAAGGACACATTGGATACTCTTTACTCTTTGACTTATTTCAGTCATTTGACAGTGGCCATGCTGGAGCACTGCCTTTAGTCGAGCAAATTGACTCCAGGACTTATTCTTTGTAAGCCAAGTACTTATTCTATCGGTCTCTCTTGCTGAACCACTAAGTTACAGGGACGTAAACACACCAGCATCGGTTATCAAGCGATGTTGGAGGGACAAACACAGACACAGAAACATATACACACATACATATACATAAATATATATATTGATGTCTGGTTCGCCTGACCTCAGTCAAATCGTCCAACCTATGCTAGCATGGAAAGCGGACATTAAACGATGATGATGATGAGAATATCAACCTGTCTTACACTGGATCTTGTTTTTAAGAATTCCCAATAAGTTATGAATATCCAAATTGTGAAGTCAATTATGTAATAACATGAAATTAATTACCCAATAGTAAGAATTCAAATAAAGTGCAGGTGCTTTGGGTTATTTCCCTTGAGTGTTTAAAAAAACATTTGATTTTTTCAACAATCTAAATATGTCACAAGGTTTCCAGACATGATTTCTACCCACATGTCAAGTTTCATCAAAATCAATAAAACGATGTAGGAGGAGTTAGCTAACAATGCCACAACCAAACACACACCAATTTTCCACCTATGTAGTAGATATATATCATCATCTTTTAACGTCTGCTTTCCATGCTGGCATGGGTTGGACGGTTTGACTGAGGGACGGCAAGCCAGAAGGCTGAACCTGTCTCCAATCTGATCAGGCAGAGTTTTTACAGCTGGTTGCCCTTCCTAACACCAACCACTCTGAGAGTGTAGTGGGTGCTTTTACATGCCACCAGCACAAGGGCCAGTCAGGCAGTACTGGCATCGGCCATACTCAAATGGTGCTTTTTATGTGCCACCTGCACAGGAGCCAGTCTGGCAGCACTGACAATGACCATGCTCAAATGGTGCTTTTTTTAATGTGCCACCGGCATGGGAGCCAGTCAGGTGGCACTGGCAACAATCAAATTCAAATGATGCTTCTAACATTCCACTAGCATGGGTGCCAATCAGGCAGTACTGCAATCAGTCACGACAGCAATTTCACTTGCCTCAACAGGTCTTCGCAAGCATAGTTCATTGTCCAATGAGTGAAGGGGACTCTTAAATGGACTGGTTATACAGCACTGGCATACGCCACAGTCATGGTCTAACTTGGCATGCCGGGTCTTCTTAAGCACAGTATATCTCCAAAGGTCTCAGTCACTTGTCATTGCCTCTGTGAGGCCCAGTGTTCAAAAGTCATGTTTCACCTCATCCCCGGTTTTCTTGGGTCTACCTCTTCCACAGGTTCCCTCAACTGCTAGGGTGTGACACTTCTTCACACAGCTATCCTCATCCATATGCAACACATGACCATACCAGCACAGTCATCTCTCTTGCAACCACATCTGATGCTTCTTATGTCCAACTTTTCTTTCAGGGTGCTTATACTCTCTATCAACTACTTCTAGTTTTTCCCCTAGCATGTGATGGAATCTGTTTTTTGTACATCTTTGGTGTTTATTGTCCCTGTGCATCTGCCACACACAAAAACTATCCTCCCAGTTAGCCTTCCTTTGATATTACTGCACCTCTTATGTATCCATAGTTTACACCGAGTACCTCTTATGGAGTTTCTACCTACATCTTTTCTGTAGATTGAGCAGGGCCATCTACCTGAAGGGATTTGTGATTTGTCTGCTTTCCTACTTACTAAGACTAAGATTTATATTTATATATAGATATCTATATATACATATATTCATTATCTATTTATTGCAGCCCCTAATGGTCATTGTCTCTTTCTTTCTCACCCTCCTTTTCCCCTACTAAATGTGAATAGTCATGCAAATCCCTCTGAAGCAACCTGCTCTGCCCTACCTCTGTCATAATAAAGTTCCCCACATACACCTCCCCCAGGGCTTATTGTCCTGCAAACTGTGTAACAACCACAATAATGCAGATGGCACAAAAAAAGCACTCAGTTCATGCTTTAAAGTAGTTAGCATTAGGAAGGGCATCCAAAAGTGAAAACCATTTCAAAACAGATATTGGAGTGTGATGCAGTCCTAGGACACACCAATGGCATCACTTTGTTTCCAACAATTCGGTGCGACACCAGTGCAGAATCACCTCCCTCCAACAAGTCATCCTAACGAGACGTCTGCGTTGGCTGGGTCATGCCCTCCGTCATCAACCAGGAGAATTCATCTACGAAGCAATTGCCCCAGCTCCCCTTCAGGGTTGGCGAAAGTGATGTGGTGGACAACGAAAAACCTGGCTGATGGCAGTCAAGGCTGATCTGAAACCCAACCTAGGCCCCCATATCTACAGCGTTTGCCGCTGGAATAAGGAGTGGTTGGAGATCACATGGTCGTTAGCCTCAAATCACCAGGCCTGGTCGGCGTTTGTGAGAGATGCAGCATTGAGGATGAATGAAGCCAGCTCAACCCACCCCGGGTGAATGCTGTCTCAAGTCAAGTCAAAGGACACACCAGATTCTGTCAAACCATCTAACCGAAGCCTGCCACAGAACAGGGATGTTAAATTATATACACATACACAGTGAGATCAATCAGTGTTGGTCATGGACACACTGCAGGAGCTTTATATAAGTTTTTTCCAGTTTCCAACTATCAAATCCACTCACAAGGATTTGGTCAGCCTGGGGCTATAGTAGAAGACATTTGCTCAAGGTGCTGCACATTGGGACTGAACTCAATACCACATAGTTGGGAAGCAATCTCTTCAACCCACACAACCATGCATGTGTCTGTTGTGATACGAAAGAGTGGTTCAGCAAATTGGTAAGAGATAAACATTCCAGATTTGGACAAGGAATCCTTTTAGAGTAAATTAATATATAGATATATACGCATGCATATACATATACTAGAGTGTTACCTGACATATGACCAGTTACTTTGGGAGTATACTTCTACCTCTATGGATAGTATCAGGAAATATGGCATACATACAACAATTATAATTTGAGTATTATCACATTTCCTGGTGCTTATACAAAATGACAAAATGAATATTGATTTTCAAAACGGAAAATATTATCTTAAAATCAAATGAAGCAAATTTATCGTTTGTATAACTACTGTCTCTACAATTCTTTCTCTCTCACCGTGTATATATATATATATATATATATATATATATATATATGTAGTGTTCTTTTATGCACTGCCTGCCACCAAGCGAAGCATGAGCATTCATCCTGCACCTTTCTGTTACTCTGTTGCCCCCATTCTCTACACCACATAAAGCATGACTAGTGAAATCAACCAACCAACATTTATATAGACTATTATTAAATAGAAATATTTTGTTTCTAATATCATTTTATAACTAGGGTACATAGTTAATTTGTAGTAGTCCTTAGAGTTTCATATCTTTATAGTTTGCTTATAAACAATTTTTTTTGAGCCTAGAAATTGTCACTTGTCATTTTTGTAAACTACAGACACTCTTTTTCTTAAATAGCTGTTTAATAAACATGGTAATTAGAAGAAAAAATGTTTTTACCACTTATAGCAGCTGAGGGTGTGCATAGAGATACTTTAGATTCAAAAATGTGTATCGAGCAATGTGTAGGGAAATAATCATTGTGCTGCACCCCTGCTGTCAGTGTTAGGGTTCAGTGATGCAAGCTTCCTCTGAGTTTATTCATTTAACGTCTGTTTTCCATGCTGGCATGGATCAGATAGTTTGACAGGAGCTGGAAAGTTAGAAGACTGTGCCAAGCTCAACTGACTGCTATGACATGATTTCCACGGTTGGATGCCCTTCCTAACACCAACCACTTTGCAGAATGTGTTGGGTGCTTTTTACATGGCACCAACACCACTAAGGTAACCAAGTGGCTTACAAGACCCCCCCCCCGCTCGAATAAAGGGAGAGTAGTATTGAGGTAGATAGTTTTATGCCAGGTGATGAGAGGTTAGAGTAAGCGTAGAGGGAAAGATATAGATGCTTTGCATTAAAGGAGGTACATATCTACCTACACGCATACACACACACAATCGATTAAAAATTAACAAAACAATTATTTTTTAAGATCAAAGGAAGATTGTTTAAAAAGTAACAAGACGCATTCTTTACATTTCCATACTTAGTTTAAAAGTTGTATTAAATAAACTTCAGTAAGATAATATACAATTATAAACATTAATTAGTCGAACGAAATAGCAGCCAAATCTCCTTTAAATCGCATATTTTATCTTAAAAAAAAAAGTTAAATCGAGAACGCATTGTACATATAATGTAAGACTAAAGACTGAAAAGAATAAGGGATGGTCACAACTGGAACGCGTGGATAGCTCTGCTTAGTCACTGATAGCCCTTCGCTAAAAAAAATGCCAATTTACTGAAGGATAAAGAAAAAATTCCAGGGATGTTTGTTAAAAAAAAACACTAAACAGACACTAGTATTGTGAGGGAAGATGATGGAAAGGGGAGGTATTTTGTTACAGGTATGCATACAGGTGCGTTTTTGTTAAAATGGGACAGGTCTCTTTATCAATGTAGATGATAGACAATATTTGACACATTTCTTTTGTCAGATCAAATGACTAAAACTATCGCAGCTATGACAAAAAAAAAGTTTGCAACAGAGGTCGTGGACTTTAAGAGATTGTGTATTTAAATTTATGAAAAATATGTGAAATCATTTTATGCTGTGATAGAAGTGTCTCAGCAAAAATTATGAAGTCGTGATATATTAAAAATGACAAGAGAAATATTATCTGGCTTAGTGTACGTTTTTACATTATTTTTCTCAAGTACCTAAAACCAGTTTGTTACAAATTTCTAAAATAGATTTGCTCTACTAATAAAGCTAAAATTTGGAACAATTCTATTCAGTGTACGCCCGAAAACGATCCACCTATTTTAACGAACAATTCCGTTTCGGGGTGATTCTCGTTGTGGTCTCAGTTAATATAAGATAGTGCTTTACGTGAATCTCTCTTGCTACCGTTTGCCAAAACCCAACATTAGTAACTAGGGTGGAGTACGGTCTGCTAAAGAAAACTCAATATATTTTCTAAGATTTGAGGGGAATTGGAAAAATCAACGCCTCACTAGTGTCTATGGGGTTTCATCCCGAGTCGGTAATCGGGCAAAGGTAAAGAATACGCACACCACCCTCTTTCGGCGTAACCCTCTTCAACGCCGCAGAACGAGTGGTGTGCGCATTCTTTACCTTCGCCGGTAATCCTTACCGAGGTTGATTAGATTGGATCCAATTAGCAAACTCTAAGGTACTACTTGAGAACAGTGGTCCCGATGCGCGCTCTCGCGAACTCGCGCATCCGCGCCAGCTAGTCATGACTAGTTGATCCTTACTTTGTGTTTTTGTGTTTTATTTACTTTGTGTAAAAAAATTATTTATTTTGTGTTTTATTTACTTTGCTAGGTAGTCGTTATAGGATCGACTATCTACGACTAGCTAGCGTGGATGCGCGACTACGCGAGTGCGCGCACCGGGACCACTGTTCTCGAGTAGTACCAAACTCTAATTTCTGTGTGTGAACCATGAAGACAGACATATATATACATATACACACACACACACTACATACATACAAAAGAGGTGGCCTAAAAACAGAGGTGGACGAGATATGCAAAAACAGAACACAAGTTTTTGTTTCTTAAAAAAAAACGAAGAGGAACATTATTATTACTATCAGAATAGGAGCCAGAATGTTGCTAAATAAACATCACAAACATTTTCCATTATCAACAAGTAGAAAAAAATGAATTAGAAAAAAACAAAACTTCCAAGTTGCAGACGGCAAAGATTTCACTTGAATTGTGTCGTTTTTGGTGGGTTTTTTTTTTAACTTGTAAGTTAGAAAACAGTGTGGATAATAAACATTTATAAGGAATTAGAAACTGGAATCCTATTTAATATTATAGAATTAACGAAAAAGATTAACGAATTAAAAGTAATTTGATAAACAACGAATTCCGAGTATTGTCATTCATTGAGATTAATGAAGACAGTTGCACGTTCGTTTGATTTGCTTTAAACAATATCGTTATCAAAAATCAAAACGTGACTATTGATTATCAATTATATCAATATGTATATATTTATTGCTTTTAAATTCTTCTATGGTTTGTCGTCGTTTTAGTGAAGAAAATAATTAAAGGTGATTCTTACCCGAATTCATATTATCCGCCATCTCGTCACTGTTTAAATCTAACGGTTCTGATTGGTTGAAAGATGTGATGACATACCGGAAATCGCAACCCCGCACAGAAGGAAATGGGTGGAGATTTAATAACCCAGAAACACTTGTGTTGCTAAATATAAACATTATTATAACAGTCTGTTCGTCTTTTGTTTTAATCGGGCGATGTGGTGTGACTTTACTAGTCCTGTTACTGTTGAGAATTAGTTGTTCGAAATAGGGTCGCTAAAATCTCATCGACTCGGCTTAGTCATCACACACATATATAAATATATATATATATATATAGGTTTTATGAAGTAAAAAGAGAAAATAGAACTCAAAACATGAATATGTACAAATTTTTTAACACTATTTTAAATTCATAGAAGTTACAAGATACTCAACAGTCGAGAGTTGCGTGTATGACACGTGCTATGTGCGAACTCTTGACCCTTGAGCTACTTAGTAACTTCTGCCTATAAAAAATAATATAAATATATATATATATATAGGTTTTATGAAGTAAAAAGAGAAAATAGAACTCAAAACATGAATATGTACAAATTTTTTAACACTATTTTAAATTCATAGAAGTTACAAGATACTCAACAGTCGAGAGTTGCGTGTATGACACGTGCTATGTGCGAACTCTTGACCCTTGAGCTACTTAGTAACTTCTGCCTATAAAAAATAATATAAATATATATATATATATTTCTTTACTACCTACAAGGGGCTAAACCCAGAGGGGACAAACAAGGACAGACAAAGGAAATAAGTCGATTACATCGACCCCAGTGCGAAACTGGTACTTTATTTATCGACCCCGAAAGGATGAAAGGCAAAGTCGACCTCAGAACGTAACGACAGACAAAATACCTATTTCTTTACTACCCACAAGGGGCTAAACACAGAGGGGACAAACGGATTAAGTCGATTATATCGACCCAGTGCGTAACTGGTACTTTATTTATCGACCCCGAAAGGATGAAAGGCAAAGTCGACCTCGGCGGAATTTGAACTCAGAACGTAACGGCAGACGAAATACCGCTAATCATTTCGCCCGGCGCGCTAACGTTTCTGCCAGCTAGCTGCCTAAATACTATGAATATATACATATACAAGGCTAAGAATTGTTCTTAATGAAAGCATATTCGGTTAAAGGGAACACAATTTTATTTCTCTTGAAAAGTTGTTAAAGTGGTTACATAAATGTAACTGATTTCCTGTGTGTTTATAACATTTTAGTGTCTAATGCACTGTACTACAAGCTACTTCGTAAGATATTTCGTAATTTAATAGTGTAAATAACATATATCTATTCTATCATCATCACCACTATCGTTTAACGCCCACAAGTCCATGTTTTCATGGTTCAGACGGATTTCATTGAGGCAGATTTTCTACAACCAGAAGCTCTTTCTGTCACCATCCTTATTTGTTTCCAAGAAAGGTAATATCCCCCCTGTAGCTAGACGTTTTTCCCCGGGAGAGAGGGAAATGAATAACATCTCTCGTATGATGGCGTTACTTGCTTACAACCATCACGGAATGTCAGGTAAGACTACATCAAAGACACAATAGCACTCAGATCAGACCATATACCAAAATTCCAACACCAAACAAAGAGAGGAGTGGAATCCAGGCAAACAAAAGTAAGCTTTTGTCAATGTACCGGTTGAGTTAACAGCAGTGCAATACAAAGAGAGATGGACATACAGGTGTTAATGACATCAAGGCCTTTACAAAATGGGTATACAGAAGTCTGTGCCGGGGGCACATAAAAGGCACCATCAGATCTTGGTCGATGCCAGGACCACCTTGACTGGCTTCCGTGCCAGTGGCACGTAAAAAGCACCAACCAATCGTGGCCGTTGCCAGCCTTCCCTGGCACCTATGCCAGTGGCACGTAGAAAGCACTCACGGGGTGATTGGCGTTAGGAAGGGCATCCAGCTGTAGAAACACTGCCAGATCAGACTGGAGCCTGGTGCAGCCTCCTGGCTTCCCAGACTTCAGTCAAACCGTCCAACCCATGCTAGCATGGAAAACGGACGTTAAACGATGATGATGATGAAGCAGCAAAATAGGAAAGTGAAAGCTCATAGTAATTATTCATAGGTAGGTATAAATTCTGAAAGTTCAGACAATAATGTCACAGATAAAAGAGAGGAGAAGCTGAGTAAGTGTGTACCCTGGATAGATAGGTAAATATCCAGAGAGCACAAACTTCACAAATTAGAGAGCACAGAATACATGTAATCCTTTACAGCTGTTTCTAGGGTGTGGTGTGTAGTAACGTGCATGGTTTGTACATATCCCCTAACCCTAGGTGCAGGAGTGGCTGTGTGGTAAGTAGCTCGCTTAACATATTTCTTTAAGGCGGCGAGCTGACAGAAGCGTTAGCATGCCGGGCGAAATGCATAGCCATATTTTGTCTGCCGTTACGTTCTGAGTTCAAATTCTGCCGAGGTCGACTTTGCCTTTCATCCTTTTGGGGTCAATTAAATAAGTACCAGTTACGCACTGGGGTCGATATAATCGACTTAATCCGTTTATCTATCCCCTCTGCGTTTAGCCCCTTGTGGGTAGTAAAGAAACAGGTAAGTAGCTTGCTTACTTCCAGTTACCCAGAATACATTTGGTTTGTCGTTTGTGCCGGACGTTGGTTTTTGTTGCTGCGTTGAGAGATAATGTACTCAGACCTTAGTAGGTCTGAGTTGTCTTCAGCAGAGGAGGAGCTTGTGAAGGTGGTGGAAAAAATGGATAAAATACTGGGAAAAACAAGGAGCTTTGCGGAAGTTAAGAGAAAGGAAGTGAACCTGACTAGACCGAAGGAGTATGGCAAGATGATACAAAGGTGGGCAGCAATGAGAAGTTGTCACCGCCTAAAAGAATTATGGAGAACATGGAAAAGAAGAGCATCACCTACAAGGTACACTCCTTGGAGAATAAGAGGTTTGAACAGGTGGAAACGGAAAAATAGAAAAAGCACTGAGGGAACAATCGAGCCAAATTGCGTATATAACAAGAGGAAGTAAATACGAGACGTTGGTTTTCCAGTTTAGGACAGTGGAAGCGGCGAGGACGGTGGTGGTTGTGGTGGTGGTGGTGGTGGTGGTGGTTGGGACTAAGCAACAACAGCAGGCATTAGACTAGGTTTGGTAATCGTAAGTAGAGTTTTTGAAGAGAACAACTGCTGACATTTATACAGTTCTGCTGTGGAACATCTAAACTATGCTAAGAATCAGCAGCATTTAGAAATTGGTGCCAGTCTAAGTTCATAGAATTTATCCCTAAATATTTCCATAAATGACATTTGAAAATTTAGCTTTTGTGCAACTCCAAATGTGTCTCTTGTCGAGAGTCTTGTAGAGGAAATGGATCTAAATAAACATGTGTGAGATGGCGAGCTTAAAAAGCTTGCTTCTCAACCGTGTCGTTTAAGGTTCAGGCCCACTAATGACCCCTTGGACAAGTGTCTTCTGCTACTTTGAGTCAATCAAAGCATTGTTGTCTAAATGTGGTTTGGAAATTTATTTGAAGGAATTATTGTTGTTCTTGGGTGGTAGACATAAACTGTTGCTTAATCTAACTCCACTCCCAGCCACACACACACACACACACACAGACTCCTGGTTCTTTGATGCCTTTAGTGGAGCCCACTCTATTGCAAGCATTTACATCAGGAACCCAGTTTGATAATGACTTATTCCTTTTTTTCCTACCTGTCTTAGAAAAGGGCCAAGTGCACATTTCTTCCTCTGACATTGGTCTAAAGCACCAAGAAACAGTGAAGAATTCATTTTGAAGTTTTTTTCGTTATCATCATCATCGTTTAATGTCTGTTTTCCATGCCAGCATGGGTTGGACGGTTCAACCAGGGTCTAGGAAACCAGGAGGCTGCACCAGGTTCCAGTCTGATCTGGCAGTGCTTCTACAGCTGGATGCCCTTCCTAATGCCAACCACTCCGTGAATGTACTGGGTGCTTTTTACATGCCATCAGTACAGGGGCCAGAGGAGGCTAGCAATGTCCACAATTGGTTGGTGGTTTTTACGTGCCACCGGCACGGATGCCAGTCAAGGCAGCGCTGGCATCGGCCACGTTTGGATGGTGTTTTTTTACATGTCACCAGCACGGGTATCACAACTACAATTTCTATTTGATTTTTATTTTGATGTTGATTATATTTTTTAAAAGTCCCTTTCTACTCCCAAATCATTCAAGTCAGTTCTTATTTGGAATAATTGACTTTTCAGAGGCATTAGAGGACCTGTGTCTCATTCATACACCCCCATTTTTGGTATGGTACCAGAAAAGCTAGCTGCAATGTGAGTCTGTGCGGTTAAGAAGCTTGCTTCCCACCCATGTGACCTTGAGTTCAGTCCCACTGCATAGCACCTTGGGCAAGTGTTTTCTACTCTAGCCTTAGGCTGACCAAAGCTTTGTGAAAAAAGTTCGTCATTCATCAGCTTTATCATATATTTAACATCCAGTTTTCCATGCTTGCTTGGGTTGGCCAGAATTTTATCAAGGTGGATTTACACAGCCTGATGTCCATCTTGTCACCAAATCTTATCTGTTTCTAAGCAAGTTAATATTTCCCCATGATCTGATGTGATGTCAAAGCAACACACACACACACACACACAGAGTCACACAAATATACATACAAACATACAGACATCATCATCATCATCATTTAACATCCACTTTCCATGCTGGCATAAGTTGGACAGTTTCACTGAGGACTGGCAAGCCAGGAGGCTACACCAGGTTCCAATCTATTCTGGCAAGGTTTCTACAGCTGGATGCCTTTTCTAATGTCAACCATTCCAAGAGTGTAGCAGGTGTTTTTACATGCCACCGGCACAGGGGCTAGTCAGGCAGCACTGACATTGGCCACACTATGACCCGGCGTTGCTGGGTCATAGTGCTAGTCTAAACTAATTTGAGAGGTAATACAGTATCCACCAAGATCACTTATCCCTTCTATACTCTCTCTCTCTCTCTCTCTAATTACATAAATGTGAATAATTTACTAAACTACTTATGAAGTAACCAACATGATAAAATTTGCCTCATTAAATTTATATTAAGATCTCACTGAGCTGAGTTAATTAGTTATCCAATTAACATACAATTATATATCTCTCTACTCCTAGTATTTGAAACCTTGTGTAGATGTAATCTAAATCTGTTTAGTCAATTCTCATGCAAAAAAAAAAAAAATTTTATTTGTAACTCTGAAGAAAAGAAGCAACAGGATGTGGTGGAGGCCTAGAGATCTGAAGAACTGTATGAGGTTAGAGTAATTAAATCTTTAGTTTTTGAGATGTATTTGTATTCCAAGTGGTTAGATCTGAGAGACCTTGTGCTGAAACTAAAAACAATTTCAGCAGAGAAGACACTTAGCCATTCGAAAATACCAGAAGACTGTTAACATTTATTACTAGGTGTCAAAATTTTCATAGCTCCAAATGCACCATGGTCGCTGCTATGAGTCCACTGTAACTGGTTTGAAGCATATATAGGTTTCCAGGATATAGATATAATTTTATCTATATAGGTCAATTGTTCTCCTTGTCATTGGTTAGTGTTTGCAGTTGAATTGCTGTAGAGATGATGAAAGATGGAGAGAAAAGTATGATAGCAAAGGAGAAGAATTAAGCAGTGATCAGTCTAACAGTTGGAAGGTGAGATATAGCACAAGTGAGAGAAAGAGGAGATGGGGAAAGTAGTAAATAAAATAGATATATATATCTATAAAGCGAAATAAAATAGATATATATATCTATAAAGCGAAATCGAATTGAACCAGCCAGGATCCCTGGTCTGGTGGTACGTAAAAAGCACTATCCGACTCGTGGCCGATGCCAGCGCCGCCTCGACTGGCTTCCGTGCCGGTGGCACATAAAATACACCAATCCGACCGTGGCCATTGCCAGCCTCGCCTGGCACCTGTGCAGGTGGCACGTAAAAACCACCCACTACACTCACGGAGTGGTTGGCGTTAGGAAGGGCATCCAGCTGTAGAAACATTGCCAGATAAGACTGGAGCCTGGTGCAGCCTTCTGGCTTCCCAGATCCCCGGTCGAACCGTCCAACCCATGCTAGCATGGAGAACGGACGTTAAACGATGATGATGATGATGATATATCTTCATTTGTTTATATCATTGGACCATGTCCATGCTGGGGCACCGCCTTAAAGAGTTTAGCTGAACAAATTGTCCCCCCCCCAGTACTTTGAAGTATGTATTCTCTTGGTCTCTTTTACCAAACTAATAAGTTACAGAGATGTAATCAAACCTATACCAGTTAGAATTGATGGCATGGGGGTAGGGGACAAACTCAAACACAAAGACATGTATATACACATACATACACATATATATAATATATATGCACACACTTACATACATACATACATACATACATATGTGTATATATATATATATATATATATATATATATATGCACTGGCACCAGTGCAGGTGGCACGTAAAAAGCACCCGCTACACTCACGGAGTGGTTGGCGTTAGGAAGGGCATCCAGCTGTAGAAACATTGCCAGATAAGACCGGAGCCTGGTGCAGCCTTCGGGCTCCCCAGACCCCGGTCGAACCGTCCAACCCATGCTAGCATGGAGAACGGACTTTAAACGATGATGATATATGGAAAAAAGAGATGACACAGGAAAAGCAATGGTTATGTTATGAATACCATTAGCTTACAGCTGTTTCTGCTATAGGATGCAGTGGACTCATAGTTGTGTGCCTAAAAAACAACCTATAGCTTCAGTGGAACCATGAATATGAAGTGCAATTTATTTGGGAAAAAAAATAATTACATCATCATCATTTAACGTCCATTTTCCATGCGGGCATGATTTTGACAGTTTCACAGGAGCTGGCCAGCTGAGGTATTGTCCAGACTCCAATTGTCTGTTGTGGCATGGTTTCTACATTGGATATTCCTCCTAATGCCAACCCCTTTACAGAGTACACTCTGTGATAATCATGTGCCACTGACACAGGTGTGTTTATTCAGCTCCAGTACGAATGCTTTTCATGTGGCACTGCTACATGAAAGAACAAGCCTGTACATATGGAAGATAGTGATTTTACTTATCTTGATGTATCTTTTCAAATACAGCAAATCGCCACCACTCCCAGTTCCTTGTCATTCCCTCAGTAAGGCCCAGCATCTGAAGATTTTTGCTCACCACTTTGTCCGTCTTCCTAGGTCGACCCCTCCCACAGGTTCTCGTAGTCCCTTGTTATTTCGTCAGTGAGGCCCAGCATCTGAAAATCCTTTTGTCCCACGTCTTCCTGGGTCTACCTCTTCTACAGGTTCCCTGCTTCCTTATGCAGCTGACCTCATCCATATGCATTACATGACCAAACCAGCACAGTCTTCTCTCTTGCACACAACATCTAATGTCTCATACCCAATTTTCTTCTCAAATCATTTACACTCTGTTGTACATAAACACTGAAATTACCCATCCAGCAGAGCACGCTAGCTTCATCTCTTTCACACCTTCACAAGTCCTCTATAGTCAAGGCCCATGTTTCTTTGCCATGTAGCGTAACTATTTGTACACAAGCATCATATGATCTGCCTTTCACTCTGAAGGAGAGTGCCTTAATTACCAACAAAGTTAGATGCTCTCTGAACATCACCCAGCCAGTTCTAAATCTAGCAACTATACCTTCAAAACTTCCATCACTACTGCTCACTAGGTCTCCTTGGTAACAGAAGCTATCTACTGCTTCTCATGATCCCACTGAGCATTTGAAGGAAGTATTTATTGTACCCACACATTTGCTACACACAAAGACTATTTTCTCCATTAACCCTCTTGTGATACTGTTACACCTTTTATATATCCAAAGCTTGCACTGGGTAAAATGTATGGACTTTCAACCAACACCCTTCTTACATAATGAGCAGGGCCTTCTCCTTGAAGAGACTTGTGATTTGTCTGTTTTCTTACTTACTAAAATTTTGGTTTTTGCTTAATTGACTCTAAGGCCCTTAGATACCAGGCCTTGCTTTCACACCTGAAATTTCTTCTCTAGATCAGGTAGTGATTCAGCAATAAGAACAAGGTCATCAGCATAGAGGATCTCCCCGGGGCAGCCAGTCTTGAATTCCTCTGTTACGGCCTGGAGGATTATGATAAACAAGAGGGAGCTGAAAACTGATCTTTAGTGAACATCTACCTGTACACTGAATTCCTTGTTATACTCATTGCCAACCTTCACCTTAGTGGCACCATCCCTGTACATGGCTTGTACAGCTCTCACTAAACATTCATCTGTATTGATCACAAGATGAGGGAGCAAGGACCCTGTCAAAAACTGTTATGGAACTGTCTGTTTCACTGTTCTCAACTCTGCTCTCTTAGTGGTTTCTACCTGCATAAAAAGAAGAAGAAGAAGAAGAAGAAGAAGAAGAAGAATGATAATAATAATGCGGGAATGCCATGATGGTAGTATATTCAAAACTTTTTGAACTTATAATTTTCTGTGTATATATATAGATACTTCCAAACAAACATGATTTCTAATGAAATCCCAATATTCTTTATGAACTTTGTAATAATTTTTTCTGTAAACTGTTTTTAACATTTTCTTATTATTATCAAAGAATGTATATATGTATTGTAATCTTTTGTGTCTAATATTTTAATGAACTTTTTAATTTTTTAATATTTTCCCAAGATTTTTCCTTGTAAACTGTTTTTAACATGTTCTTATTATTATCAAAGAATGTATATATGTATAGTAATATTTTGTGACAACCAGTACCTAACACAACAAAGCTTTTACATTTTACTTTTGACAATATTTTTCTAAAAAAAGTGAAACCGGTCAAGTGAATAAACATCTTTTAAAATTGCATTTTCAAACCTTCTTTCATATATAATCCCACTCGTGTGGTACCTTACAGCTTCACTTTGTTATATATATATATATATAATTATAACAAAGAGGGTCTTCGCAACAAGTTGCTAGACCACATACTGAAAGTATTAGAAATAGCAGCCAGAGGACTGTTATTTCTTTTACTACAAAAATATGTCTCCACAGACAACAGTATTTTCAACTCACTACATAGCAACAAAAGAAGGAAAATAACGAAATCAAACAGTCCACGGTCAATTATGGACGTACATGTTGCGAAGACCCTCTTTGTTATAATTATATAAACTTTTACCGAATATGGTCCTTTTCCATACTGAAACACTACTTGGTGAAATTTGTTGATTTTATTAAATTAATTATATTTCACACTTTATCTGTATTGATATATGTATATATATATATATATATATATAAGATGCACCAAGTATAAGCTATGGACACATAAGAGGTGCAGCAATGTCAAAGGAAGGCTAACTAGGAAAATAGTTTTTGTCTGTGGCAGATGCTCAGGAGCAATAAACACTGAAAATGCTCAGAGACCAACTTCTACCACATTCCAGGGAGAAAAACTAGAAGTAGTTGATAGCTTCCGTTACCTAGGTGACCAAGTCAGTAGTGGGGGTGGGGGTGCTGAAAGTGTAACTGCTAGAGTAAGAATAGCCTGGGCAAAGTTCAGAGAGCTCTTACCCCTGCTGGTGACAAAAGGCCTCTCGCTCAGAGTAAAAGGCAGACTGTATTATGATGCATGTGTACGAACAGCCATGCTACATGGTAGTGAAACATGGGCTGTGACTGCTGAAGATATGCGTAAGCTCGCAAGAAATGAAGCCAGTATGCTCCGATGGATGTGTAATGTCAGTGTTCATACTCGACAGAGTGTAAGTACCTTGAGAGAAAAGTTGGACCTAAGAAGTATCAGTTGCGGTGTGCAAGAGAGACGTTTGTGCTGGTATGGTCATGTGACGAGAATGGCTGAAGATAGTTGTGTGAAAAAGTGCCACACCCTAGCGGTTGAGGGAACCTGTGGAAGAGGTAGACCCAGGAAAACCTGGGACGAGGTGGTGAAGCACGCACCATCCAACCGTGGCCGTTTGCCAGCCTCCTCTGGCCCCTGTGCTGGTGGCACGTAAAAAGCACCCACTACACTCACGGAGTGGTTGGCGTTAGGAAGGGCATCCAGCCGTAGAAACATTGCCAGATCAGACTGGGCCTGGTGCAGCCTTCTGGCTTCCCAGACCCCAGTTGAACCGTCCAACCCATGCTAGCATGGAAAGCGGACGCTAAATGATGATGATGATGATATATATATATGGTGGCTGCCCCCTCGTTATCGAGTATGGCCATTGCACGAAGCTTAATCAATGTTGTTATCGTGCAATGCCTGTGCAAGAAGATTTTTTTTAAAGTGGGGAAAGGCTGTGCACTGAGTCAATCCCACTCACTAAGCAACAGCAGCCATAATCCAAAAAGAAGAACAAGTCAACATCATCGGTAACCACTGAACCGCAGGTTTTATGTTGGAGTTATCTCAGTTACCTGAGTTACCTTCTTCTAGAAGGATGCCCTAACAAAGGCTAGGAGTCCTTCACTCCCAATGGTTTAACCACGCGATCGAGTATTCAGTCCGATTATTTCTATGTCCCTGCACATGATACAGCCTTAAGACAGTTCCTCCGCCCTTTGACGGGTTTTGTTTTTCATCCCGCAGTGTGTCCAATAAACACCCTCCTCACCAAGCAAGCTTGGTGGGGTTGCCGGTTTAGTCGCTGACGACCCAACCATGCAACAGGTTGTACTGGGTTACATGTTACCAGTAGCACGCGAAAGTGACCTGACATAAATATATATATATATATGCATACACACACATATCTAAAACCAAAATATCCCTGATCATAAGGTCTGCTCAGTCCTGGTTGACCCTGGGTTAAACAGCTAAACAACAACTATTGTCATCACTACCTTCCCCCCCTCTCTTCCTCATTATGTACATTTAAGTCAGAGTGGTAAGTTGCTATAATTAGCTGAGTTGGTATAATTAGCTTTATGGTATTTCTGCTGTTTCGTGTTCATCCTTTCGGAGGTCGATAAAGTAAAGTGCTGAGGTTCATTAGGGATAATTGACTAATCTCCCTCCTTTCAAAATTACTGGCTTTGAACTTAAATTAGAAATGAGAGTTCAAATCCCACTAGGGTCAACTTTGGTTTCCATTCTCTCAAACTGGATAAAATAAAATGGGGTCAATTCAACTGATTAAACGCCTCCACTCAAAATTATGGATTTTGCACATGACTGAGGAAATGACTAGTGACCGAGACTTTTGGAAATATGCTGTGCTTGCGAAGACCCGGCAAGACAAATGAGACCATAACCTGTGGCCCATGCCAGGAGCGTAACCAGTCCGCTTATGAGTACCTTTTCCTTCCTTGGACACTAAACTCTGCTTGCGAAGACCTGTTGAGGCAAATGAAATCAAAATCACATTTGATGACTGGCATCTGTACTAGCGGGGTGCAAAGAGCACCATACGAGCGTGATCGTTGACAGAGCGGCTAACCAGCTTCCGTGCCAGTGGGACATAAAAGGCACCATTTGAGTGTGATCGTTACCAGCATCGCCCGCCTTACTGGTACTTGTGCCTGTGCTAGTAGGGTGCCAAGAGCACCATCCGAGCGTGATCGTTGCCAGAGCAGCCAACTGGCTTCTGTGCTGATGGCACGTAAAAGGGCACCATTCGAGAGTGATCGTTACCAACGTCGCCTTACTGGCACCTGTGCTGGTGGCATGTGTAAAATGATTCGAGTGAGGTCGTTGCCAGTACTGCCTGACTGGCCCTCGTACCGGTGGCACGTAAAAAGCACCCACTACACTCTCGGAGTGGTTGGCATTAGGAAGGGCATTCAGCTGTAGAAACTCTGCCAGATCAAGATTGGAGCCTGGTGCAGCCATCTGGTTCGCCAGCCCTCAAGTCAAAATCGTCCAACCCATGCTAGCATGGAAAGTGGACGTTAAAGAAGAAAAAGAAAAAGAAGAAGAAGAATAAGAAGAAGAAGAAGAAGAAGAAGAAGAAGAAGAAGAAGAAGATGATGATGATGATGATGATGCTGTTGCTGCTAAATTAAAGACAATTATGTGCAATCAAGTTAAGACCATTATACTTAAGAGAATGGTAAAAGAAAATCAAACAAATTAAAAAATATTTTGAGGAGAATACACGAGCTTAATAATTAATATCATTTTAATCTGGTAAGTTTATCCAGATTATCTGATAAATCAAACCTAACTTGCAGCTGAAACATTTTGTAAAGCTATGAACATCACACTGCATTATTTTCTAGCCCTGATGCCAATCGATTTCATTGATATGAAGTCTAGGTCCTGATTTCTAACAACTTGTTAAACACTTCAGTAATCATCGTTAGATACATGATTTCTGTATAAGTTATAGCTATATGCATGCACATGACATCATTACAAGAAATGATGGTAACGAAGAGGAACGCAATGGAGTGAATTGCATCTTCATACTTTCCAGTTCAAAGGGATCTAATACCCATTTTGTTTATCCTCACAGGCCTTGGCAGAGCCCTTAATTCTTAAGCCCATTTCCATCACTGCCCACAAGTAACAAAGCAGAATGATAAAACTTGAATGATTAATAAAAAAAATAGTAATTTTTTTAAGGTTCTTCATTTTGTAACAGTGAGAGCAAGCCCTCTTAGAATAGTGGGCCTATACCTGTTTCTTTACTACCCACAAGGGGCTAAACACAGAGGGGACAAACAAGGACAAAGAAACGGATTAAGTCGATTACATCGATCCCAGTGCGTAACTGGTACTTAATTTATCGACCCCGAAAGAATGAAAGTCAACCTCGGCGGAATTTGAACTCAGAATGTAACAGCAGACGAAATACCTATTTCTATTTCTTTATTACCCACAAGGGGCTAAACACAGAGGGGACAAACAAGGACAGACACAGGTATTAAGTCGATTACATCGACCCCAGTGCGTAACTGGTACTTAATTTATCGACCCCGAAAGGATGAAAGGCAAAGTCGACCTCGGCGGAATTTGAACTCACAACGTAACGCAGACGAAATACCGCTAAGCATTTCGCCCGGCGTGCTAACGTTTCTGCCAGTTCGCCGCTTTATACCTATGGCCTACGCCCCTTCCTGTCTGTTATGATCTAATCAGTCACTGAATAGTGCCATCTTTAAGCATGTGCACATCAAGTGATTGCCTGGAGATCTCACTTGTTTAGGGGCCTAAAGCTAATCTGTGTAAGTTGTGGTTGTGGGTTCCGTAACATGTTCTAGCCAGGTGTGTATAATGCTGTTTAGACACTCTTACCTCTCATCCCAAAAGATCAAATACAAGGGATTACATTTGTAGGTAGGTTTACTTGATGATCAATGGCTTTGTACTTGAACTTTGTAACCCAATCAATTAGTTGACACAGAAAACAGAAAAACGTTCAAGTTTGTGATTTAAATTTTAAAAAATTAAAAAAAGTATTTGCTGCACAATTTATAAGTTAGAATAAAACAGCAACATTAAAAGATACAAATCTTTTAACTGAATATTATTTTATTTCTGACAACCCTTAAACTTATTTGTTAAAAAAAAAAAACCTTAAAAGTTTTCTTATTTGAAAGTTAATTTTTTTCACCTGGAGGATTTAAAAATCAGTATTTCTTGCAAAAAGTATTATTCTTACACTAAACCTTCATAATTCTTAGGTTTTAATTTTTTTTAAATGTAAGTTGCGCTCTTAATTTTTTTATTTTTTACATTCAAATAATTTCTAATAAATACACGAAATCAGAAATATGTGTGTGTGTGTATGTCTGGAGGGGGTTAGTTGGTGAAATCTTCATGGCTACTTAATTAAACGACCCCGAAATGATGAAACGTAAAGTTGACTGCGGATTTGAACTCAGAACGTAATGAAGTGAAATATGTTGAGAGAATAAAAACGCGAAGATATGTTGTATAATTTTCTATTTAGCAGTTTATATACTATAACACAAGCCGACTTCCCTTTTGCTATGTAAAGTTTCAGAGTCCCAGGATTCTGTATTTAAGACTAATTAATGCCTTTTTTTTTAATTAAATATTATTTGACCGGAAGTTATGTTATCTCTGTCACGTGATAGCGAATCTTTGCCAAGCTTTAGTTCGAAGTCGATGATGTCTGATATCACGTTGTACTGGGGCTCTGGGAGTATACCATGTTGGCGCATTATGATTACTTTAGAAGAAAAGGGGTTGGATTACAACTCCAGATTGATGTCGTTCGAGAAAAAAGAACACAAAAGTAAGGAAATTACGACGCTAAACCCTCGTGGTCAGCTGCCCACCATGAAAGTTGGCGACTGTGTTGTGAACGAGTCGTTCGCTGCTTGCGATTACCTGGAGACTGTCTACAAGGACAAGGGCACCTCTTTGTACCCACCTGCGTCGTCTGAAAAGCAGCTAGCCTTGGTCCTTCAAAAAATGCATGAAACGTGTAATATTCAGCAGAAGATGGTTACTAATATTATTTACTATCTGTGGGGTAACCCGAACCCGGACAAAGATCTGCTGACTAAACGACACGCGGAGCTGGCTGAAGAACTGGTTCGCTGGGAGGACTACATGAAGGAGCTGAAATCGACCTTTCTAACTGGGCCTGATATAACCATGGCAGATGTAATGTTTTTCCCATATATTGCTTTCGGAGTTCGATCTGGCCTGCAGCTGGAAAGTCGTTATCCGTGTTTGGCAGCCTACTACAATATGATGAAGGAGAGACCGAGTGTGAAAAAATCTTGGCCACCACATTGGAAAGGCACTTCAAATAATAACGTACTGGCTGATGTCTAAATATATTAGTTATGTATTATTTTGGTATGACCGTGTTGTGACCACCCTATATATTTTTTCCTCTTTCTCACAGTTGTCACTAAATCTGGTCTCTCTTTTTTTTTTTTTTTTTATGAAGATCTTTATAAAAATTTTGCACAGCCATTCATATACTAAAATCTTTTTATACAGTTTATGTAATCGATTATAATATAGATACTAAAATAAAACCATTTACACAACAGTTATGTAGTTATTTTAATTTTGTCGCTAATCTGATTATTTTAGTTATTGCTGAAAGGTTTGTGTAATTTCTGCCCTAAGTGTAGTGCAGGGAGAAACGACCGACAGTGAACAAAATTGTTCCTATTCATATATTCAAATTTTTTAAAATAATATTCTTTTTTCTTTTTGAAGTTTGCAAATTTTGTCTTCGCACTTATCTCACTTTCTACACTTTCTTTGTTGTTATGTATAAAAATAAATTCTCCCCCACCCCGCTTCGTGGCCGTTTCCCTTCTAAGGATTTTGAACTCGGAACTTTAAGAATGGAAACCACAGAATCCCGTTCGACCTTTCAACAATTCCACTTGTCCTCCACTTAGCTTTATTTACACAACTTCGAAAAGATGGAAAGTAAACATTACTCTTACCGAGGAAAGCATTCTACCGCCAAGACTCTATCAAATCGACAAGGTTCGTAATATTCTTCTCGTTTATTCTATTCCCATTTTGACGTTTATATATATATATATTTATATATACATACAAATTTGTGTTAGAGGTTAAAATACGGAGCTTTCTAAAAGCTCTGGGGTTTTTTTAAGATGGCAACAAAATAACCGCATTTTGACATTTAAATTTATACTTTCTAGTCTCTTACTTAGTTCAGTCATTTGACTGCGGCCATGCTGGAGCACCGCCTTTAGTCGAGCAAATCGACCCCAGGACTTGGTTTTTGTAAGCTTAGTACTTATTCTATCTGTCTCTTTTGCCGAACCGCTAAGCTACGGGGACGTAAACACACCAGCATCGGTTGTCAAGCGATGTCAGGGGGACATATGTATGTATGTATATATATATACAACAGGCTTCTTTCAGTTTCCGTCTACCAAATCTACTCACAAGGCTTTGGTTGACCCAAGGCTATAGTAGAAGACACTTGCCCAAGGTGCCATGCAGTGGGACTGAACTCGAAACCATGTGGTTAAATCCGAGAAAGTTATTCGAAGTATTTATTTATAACCTTAGTGTTTTCGTTAAATATTTCTAAATACAGTAAGAAGTGAATTTTCGGTTGAAGAGACGAATCTGTATTTTCTGTGTCATTTGAGTGATGACTTTTACTACTTAACTCTAAATCCATTAATGTATAAATAAAGTTTATAATTCTACGAATACTAATTAAAAATCAAAAATTAGTATGCAGAAAGTTATAAAAAGGTGATTAAAACTAGTTTGCTAACAGTTAATGTTAATATTTAAAATTAAAATAATTGTTTAATTTCTTTCTTTCGTTATAACCCTCAGAAACGTCAAAATTTCAATGTATTGAATCATATCATTGTTCGTTAATTTCCATAATAATGGGCTTGCGGGAACTTTTGAAGTAATGAAAGCGAAAGAGACTAAGAGAAAGCGATTGTATGACGAGGGAAGTTCTTTTGAAGTTACCGTGCATGGAGCATTGATGTACATGTGTGTGTGTTTGATGGGGTGTGGGAGACAGACAGTATGTTGTGTAAGTGAAGTGCTTCTGTTAGTGTGTGTGAAGAGACAGAGTAATGTGTGAAAGAAAGAGATAACTGAAATTTTTTACTCGGTGTATGTATATTACTTCAAAAGTTCCCGCAAGCCCATATGTAAAAAAAAAAAAAAAATTTTTACGGAAATCGACGGAAAGGTCTACTAGAGACGAAAGATCGCCAAATTTTTTATTTACTTTTCGCGCACCGTGTATGTGTGTGCATAGATAGCTAGACACGGATAAATACATAAATGTATACAAACGTACATACAGCCCCATTTATATATGTATATATACACACCACACACACACACACACATTGAATCGCTAGCTTCTGCACGCATTTTTTCTCTCCTTGTTTCTCTCCGTGTTTCTTTTCTGTGTATCTTTCTGTTGAAGAGCGTAGGCTCGAAACGTAAAAGATTTGTTTTATTTATATTCCTGAGCGCCATACTAATACAATTGTTTGTTTGTACTCCACCTGCCTTCGTCTTTTGTTTATTTTCATAAAGCTTCCCGTTATATATATATATATATATATATTATATATATAATCGTGTAAGATATTGATGTCACACAAATGGCACCCATGCTGGTGGTACGTAGAAGCACCCATTACAGTCAGTGGTTGGTGTTCGAAAAGGCATCCAGCTATAAAAAACCCATGCCAAATCAGTCTGGAGTCTGGTGCAGCCTTCCAGCTTACCAGCCCTGGTCAAACTGTCCAACCCATACCAGCATGGACAATGGATTTTAAATGATACACACTGCGAAAAGTAGATAAAATTTTTTTTTACTGAAATTAAGAAACAATGACTTTTCTGCTGGTGAAAACGAAGGATAACCATTTTTTTTTTTATTATTCTGTTTTGGAGATGCTGTGAATTAAAGTGCAGCTATTTAATGTAAAATTTCAGAGGGGGAAAACCGGATTTCAAACATCAAATGAGAATCCCATGCAGTTAAAAAAACTTCCGTATTAGCTTCGTTTTAATTGACTTTCTGACGGTGACATCACAAGTGCCCATATTCCGTTGAATCCATCCAATTATAATTGCACTTCTCTCCAGATTTGCTACTAACTAAAGCACTACAATTAGTGTCCAAATATTTCCCAGGTCAGTTTATTATTCTTCTGAGGTCAGAAAAAAACTAAAATATTTCTCCATAGAACTTTTTACATTTTCTGACTGAAAATTATCAGAAAATATAAAATTAAAATTCAGAGACTATCATATCGGACTTATTTGGACAAGTAAATTTTTAACTCTCTCCCGATTTTCGATACTGAAGGAAACCAGTGTTCTATCAGCTTTCTAAAAGTGTTGTGTGAATGACCAACTTTTAGAAATACACATTCATTATGTAGCTTGTGTATTTTTTCAAGATTCTCTTTTACTTGTTTGTCATTTGACTGCGGCCATGCCGGAGCACCGCTTTTAGTCGAGCAAATCGACCCCAGGACTTATTCATTGTAAGCCTAGTACTTATTCTATCGGGCTCCTTTTACCGAACCGTTAAGTTACGGGGACGTAAACACATCAGCATCGGTTGTCAAGCGATGTTGGGGTGACAAACACAGACGCGCAAATACACACACACACACACACACACACACACACACACACACACACACACACACACACACACACACACACACACACATATATATATATATATATATACATACATATATATATATATATACGACGGGCTTCTTTCAGTTTCCGTCTACCAAATCCACTCACAAGGCTTTGGTCCGCCCGAGGCTATAGTAGAAGGCACTTACCCAAGGTGCCACGCAGTGGGACTGAACCCGGAACTATGTGGCTCGTAAGCAAGCAACTTACCACACAGCCATTCGCAAACAAAATTTCAAATTTTTACAACCCATTCTTTTTTAGGCAATTAACCAATCATAATGGTTTTCATTCAGATTGTCAAAACTTTCTCTGTGAATTCCGTTTATGCATTTGTTTTGCAAGATTCCTGTTGTGATATCGTTTGTTGAGGGTTATGTTTTGGGATGACTTTTTTTTTTATTGCTAAATACACACACTGTATATTCGTTTATTGTTATTATTCTTATTTTATGTCCGTTGTCTGGAAATCTCTCGTCACACACGTGTGACCTCTTCAGCAACTTCCTATCCCATGTCGCCTATTGTTTACACACCATAGAAAGATGGAATGAACTAAACGGAACAGACGTGGGATGGAAAATCACTGAAGAGGTCACAGGTGTGTTGACAAACAAGTGAAGAACGAATATATACTGCATGTGTTTGACTAAAAATAAAAAATGACCATCCCAAAATATAACAATTTCTGTGAATTGTTTTAGACTTAAATTACTATTGGAGGATGAAATCTCAAATATTTTCTAAAATTGAAGAAAATAGAACATGCTTCTCGGATCTGCTTATTCCAAAACTTCAAATATTAATGTATATTTTAACTGTTTTAGAAATGGTCACACACAATTTCACATGCATCATTGTGGTGCATTCAAGATTTCTAAATATCTTGCCGTAGCTTCCAGAGGTGGGCACTATTAATTGAAAAGTTAACTTTGTTAATCATTAATCTGTTGACCAAAAAATTAACTTTCATTAATTGTTAATTCATTAATTCTTTGAAAGTGTAATGGAAGTTAACATTGCCTTTTTATTGAAAAAGGCATAACTACAGTTTAATACTCTGCCAATTTTGCTGCCCCATAGATTCCAGAAAAATGGGTACTTTTGAACAAAACTTTCATCAAATAATTGCTTATATCCTGTGTTGGAAAAAATTTTCCAAGAGGTTGGGTAGAGGAGGTTTGGAAAATTCACTGGACCCAACATTTTCCTCATAACTTTTTGGAAAGTAGGTATTTGTAATGAAATTTTATACAAATACCTTTCAAATGGTGTAGATTATTTCAAAGAAATTTGTAGGCAAAATTTTTGGAAGGAGGCAGGGGAGTTTCGAATAAGACAGCCCACATAGGTTGGAATTTCTGTTTTGATGGGGATGTTTTCCTATATTTTTCACCAGTCTTCAGAATAATGGGTGTCACGAAAAAAAATTTCTTTTCACTCCCACCACCCCAGTCCAGAACGATTTTGGGTGTTTTTTTTTCTTTTTTTCACTATGCACTTAAAACCCATGAGAAACATTTTCAGTTTAAAAGTGATTTCAGGGGAAAATGTGTGATTTAAGAGATCTGGCTGTCGTTTCTAGCACATCCCAAAACCTCCCTCTTTCTCACTCACACATCAATGGATATTTTTCTCCCCTGTAAACAAATTTTATGGAATGATGTCAACACACATGTAGTTCCAACCGAATGAGGCTATGTTATGATGTAAGAAAACACTTGAAAACAGCTTTAGTGTTCATATTAATCTGTCAAATGCTTATTTGTTCACGTTATTTTTACTCTGGTTCAAGAGGGCTGTCTACAATATTTGCTTGTAACTTTGTAAATTTTTTTACATACAGATTTGAAATTTTATCAGTGAGTACTTTATACACCATCATCATTTAACATCTGTTTTCCATGCTAGCATGGGTTGGATGGTTCGACCTGGGTCTTGAAGCCATGGAGGCTGCACCAGGCTCCAGTCTGATTTGGCACTGTTTCTACAGCTGGATGCCCTTCCTAACGCCAACCACTCTGTGAGTGGAGTGGGTGTTTTTCACGTGCCACCAGCACGGGGGCCAGAGCAGGCGGTGCTGGCATCTGCCATGTTTGGGCGGTGCTTTTTACGTGTCACTGTCTTAACTACAATTTCCATTTGAATTTTTATTTTGATGTTGATGTACTTGACTCAATAGGTTTCCTCAAGAAACCACTGGTTTGTAAATTTTAGCTGATCTTGCTGAGCAAATTTGACCTTTAGGGGCAGGTAAAGTAAAAGCTATAACATAGATAAACACTAAAATTGAAATCCTTAATGCATCTTACCTGTTTGATTTGCTACTAAAATTATCCCAGATGGCAACTGACAAAAATTTTGCCACTTTTCAAGATGAGGTACATTTTAAATTAAAATACAAGTATAAACAGCACAAAATTTTATTCTTTCGGTAAATATTTCATACCTCGGTGTGGAATAATTTTTCTTTCCAGTTTTTTTACAGGTGCATTCAACATATCTAACCACCAAACCTGCTGCAGGCCACTTTTTTTTTTTTTTCATAAAAGAAAGGTGGGAGGCATGGTAGGGACCTCAGTTTCCCACCAAGGGAGTTTTGTTTCACAGGCCTTTTCTCTTTTCTAGGTTCTTTTGCATGCTTTCAATGAATGCGACATCGAAATCATGCGTAAACAGTTCCTTTTTCCAGAAAAGGAAAACTTTGGCTGCTATTTCTAGCATGCCCTGCTACAACTTAACAGCTATTTGCATTCACATCAAAATATTGACCAAATTTTTTCCTTCCGTTTATTTTTTCACTTTATGGAAGTCAATATTTTCTGACACCAACCTCAGTTAATTTTGCTTTTCTCTCAGTTCTGTACTTTCTGTAAGAAAAGCCCTCACATTATCTCAAAGCTATGAGAACTCACGTGATTTATATTTCCAAGAGATTTCTTAGAGGAATTAGATACAATGGGTTTTGGCTGGTTTAAACACTAAATGGTTAAGTGCCAAATCTATAAAATCAGCTTTTTTTGCACTTCTCCAGATATTTTTTTTCTTTTTTCAGTTAAAAAGGGCGGATTTCATAGTTTTGGCCCATTTTTCTAAGGTTTTTAAAGGCTTTTAGAGCCAGAGAAGGGTAAAAAAATCAAATGAAACACAATGTTGATATTAAACTGAAAAGAATTTGATAAAGTGGCCATTAAAAAAATAAATGAAAAACACGATATATACATAATTTAGTTTTTCCTCTTCTCTGTTTTGTTGATGATCCATGTTGCCCTTCATGAAAATTAACATACTAAAATTTTCATCAGACAAGGACGATCTCTTGGCACTCAAGATGTCCTTGCCCATGGAAAATAAACATTCAACCGCAGCACTGGAAGGGATGACTGTGTTGAACTTGATGAACAAGTCTACCAGCACTTGCTCACTCAAGAAGGCAGCATCTGTCAGATCTTTGGAGTTGGTCTCCAACCAGGTCTTTACTAAATTCTGGGCCTTGTCCTTCAGTGACTTGTGGCTTCTGCTATCTTTTTGTTGGGTAACACACTGAAGAAGTCATCTTCCACCTCTTCATTGTTGCTACTCGCTTCCTCAGACTGCTGCCTCATGGCCTCCTCAACCTTATCCTCCATGCTTCTCCTCACCTTGGTGAACTTGGTACTATCATACCTATCCAACCAGGTGAGGTGAAACCTGGGGTGGAAGGCAGCAGCCAGTTGGCATTCCTCATTGTCCAGGAGGGTTGCAAATCTTCTGTTGCCGCCTCCCAAAACTGTGTCAACCAAGGGCCTACAGTAGATGAGTTATGGGTCAACGGACGTGAGTTAACAGAATTTAATTAGTATGATAATGATTTTCAAAGTCAACTTAAAAGTTAAATCGTTAACAAAAATTTTAACTTGGTTAATTAATGATGAATGGATTAACAGACTTACACCCAGTTCCAATAGCTTCAGTATGTAACACACTGGTTCAAAATTTGTGATTGCTTGCACATTATATTATCTCCTTTCAAGAATTGAGCAGTCCTTTATTGGAAGGATCTAACCTTACATGATAATCTCTTGTACTCCAACTGTTGGTCATCATCAACTACCACAGTTGGTTAAAGGAACTAATAAGTTTGTCAATCGTTTTGGTATTATTACATTCTAGGGATTTGTTAGGTTTTTTTGTTAGGGGAAAATGTGGAAATTCTTTGACCGGACTCGGATTTTAAAAGGTAATGACAATGGAGCAAAGGTGACCTGTGTTGGAGATAAGAAAATTCATCCAGTTGTGAATTATAATTACCATCCGTGCTGGTGGCACATAAAAAACACCATTCGAGCAGGATCATTACCAGCATTGCCTTACTGGCACCTGCACTGGTGGCATGTGTAAAAGATTTGAGCAAGGTCGTTGCCAGTGCCGCCTGACTGGCACGTAAAAAGCACCCACTACAATGAGTGGTTGGTGTTAGGAAGGGCATCCAGCTGTAGAAACACTGCCAGATCAGACTGGAGCTTGGTGCAGCCTCCTGGTTTCCCAGACCCCAGTCGAACCATCCAACCCATGCTAGCATGGAAAATGGACGTTAAACGATGATGTGTAAACACACCCATGCCAGAGGCACGTAAAAAGCACCCAGTGCACTCTATAAAGTGGCTGGTGTTAGGAAGGGCATCTAGCCATAGAAACCATGTCACAACAGACAATTGGAGTCTGGACAGCAGTTTGGCTGGCCAGCTTCTGTGAAACTGTCCAACCCATGCCAGCTTGGGAAACACATTGCATCGCCTTATTAGCACTTGTGCTGGTGGCACGTGAAACATTCAAGCGAGGTCGTCGCCAGTGTCATTGGACTGGCTCCTGTGCAGGTGGCACGTAAAAAGCACCATTTTGGGTGTGGCCGTTGCCAGTACCACCAAACTGGTCCTCGTGCTGGTGGCAGGTAAAAGCACCCACTACACTCTCGAAGTGGTTGGCATTAGGAAGGGCATCCAGCTCTAGAAACTCTGCCAGATCAGATTGGAGTCTGGTTCGCCAGACCTCAGTGAAATCGTCCAACCCATGCTAGCATGGAAAGCGGACGTTAAATGATGATGATGATGATCTTTGCAACTTTAAGTGACTGGAAATTTCAGTTTAGATTTTGTTTAGTAACTTAGGTACAATGTTGACTACATTGTACCTATGTACCAGTATGACCTTTGAAGTGTATTGTATAACATAGTACATATTTCTATTGTATAATGATACAATGTCTCTTTTGTGTATCTATTACATAATGATTGTATTCCATTGCAAGATTTTTTTGCTGAATAATGTTCAGTATTTTTGACAGGCAGCCTAAACTGGTTGACATAAATCTTTTAGATTATGATCTTAGATGTTTGTTAAAGATTCTGTCTCTACTATACGCTGGCTTCTAACCATATACTTCTGGACAAATAACACCAACCAATTTTCTTTTTCACTGTTCAGATTCTGTATACACAAAAAATTTTTGTTTAGTATTTAGTAAGGGATGGAAGGGTGGCAGTGATCCTCCTTCCACCACAGTTAAAAAAAATTTTTTTCAGGGTCTCAAAACAGGTAAGACAAAAAGAGAAATTTATTCTCAAATTGGTGACCTGACCTAAATGTTTGTAACATGAAGGGCTTTGCTATAGACATCCAGGGACCAGATGTTAATGTGGTGGTGTGGGGATTAATTTTCTGAAGAAATCTAGAGGCAAAGAGTTGGAACAAATACCATAATATCCAGTTCTTAAACAGTTCATTACTCTCGTATTTTTAGTGATCCCAGAACAGTAAAAAACAACGTTGCTCTAGATGGGATTTGAACCCTGTGTAAGCAGAAGTGGTATAATGACTGATAACTATAGCACCAGAAATAAAATCTCAATGAAGGAGAATGGCACTATATCAATGTCTGCAATAATATATTACAAAACCCACTATAAACTAAGAACTCCCTAGACAAATTTAACCCTCAACAACTACAGTTTCAAAGAAGGGCTACTAAAATCCAAGAGACTTACGTGGTGTGTGTGTGTGTATGCTCAGGTCTTGACATCATGTGCTGGTTGTAAATAAGTATGACAGTATGACTGTCATACAAGTAATGTTTCATCATCATTTAACATCTGTTTTCCATGCTGGCATGGGTTGGATAGTTTGACAGGAGCTGGCAAGGCTGGAGAGCTGCCCAGGTTCGCAGTTGTCTGTTTTGGCATGGTTTCTACAGCTGGATGCCCTTCCTGACACTAACACTTTGAAAGTGTATTGGGTGTTTTATGTGGCACCAGCACAAGTGTTTTTACACGACACTGGCACGAGTGCCTTTACGTGGCTTTGGTATGAGTGCTTTTTACCTGACATCAGCACCCATGAGCCCTCAAGACAAGGAACTCTTGGTTCCGACTGGGACACAAAGAACCTGCCTGTATAGCCAGTTTTACTTAGCTTGATGTATCTTCTCAAGCAGAACAAACTGCCAGAAGCTTCAATCTTTCGTCATCTCCCATTAGAGACTCAACATCTGTAGATCATTTCTCACCACTTTGTACATGTCTTCCTAAGTCTACCACTTCCATAGCTTCCCTCTACAATTGGACATGATCACTTCTTTATGCAGCTGTCCTCATCCATATGCATCACAAGACCATTACAGTCTACTCTCTGGCACACTACAACTGATACCTCTTATACCAAATTTTTCTCTTAAATCTGAAATCAAAATCGGTGACTGGCATCTGTTGCTAGTGGAGCGCTAAGAGTACCATATGAGTGAGATTGTTGCTAGAGCAACAAGTTGGCCTTCGTGCTGATGGCACGTTAAGCACACCATTCGAGCGTGATCGTTACTGCGTAATCTTACTTGTGCTGGTGGCATGTGAAATATTCGAGCGAGTTCGTCACCAGTGTCGCTGGACTGGCTCCTGTACAGGTGGCACATAAAAAGCACCATTTGGGCATGGCCATTGCCAGAGTACCACCAAACTGGCCCTCATGCCGGTGGCATGTAAAAGTACCCACTACACTCTCGGAGTGGTTGGCGTTAGGAAGGGCATCCAGCTGTAGAAACTGCCACATCAGATTGGAGTCTGGTTTTCCAGACCTCAGTCAAATCGTCCAACCCATGCTAGCATGGAAAGCGGATGTTAAATGATGACATGTTAAATGTGTTACATGCACACTGACATTACCCATCCAGTGGAGTATGATGGCTTCATTTTTTTTCAAGCCATCGCAAGTCCACTGTAGTCGCAGCCCATGTTTTACTGCCATATAACATAGCTGTACATATACAGGCATCATACAATCTTCCTTTCCTGCTGAAGGAGAGGCCCTTGGTTACCAACAAAGGTAGATAGTCTCTAAAATTTGCCCAGCTTGTTCTTATTCTAGCAGCTACATTTTCAGAACTTCCTTCTCCACTGCTAACTTGGTTGCCTAGGTAACAGAAGCTATTTACTACTTCTAAGATCCCACTGAACATTTGAGGACGTTTATTCTCTGTACATTTTTAGTGTTTATTGTACCTGCACATCTGCCATGCACAAATTGCTTTCTCTGTTAACCATCATGTGATCCTACTGCACCTCTTATGTGTCCAAAGCTTGCACTGGGTGCACTGAATAGAGTTTCTACCATCACCTTCCCTCAAGTACGGTCATCTTCCTGAAGGGATTTGAGATTTGCTTGTTTTCTTACTTACTAGGACATTGATTTTTACTAAACCAACTCGGAGGCCCTTAGAGTCTAGACCTTGCTTCAACACTTGAAATTTCTCTCTAGTTCAGGTAATGATTCAGCTATAAGAACAAGGCCATCAGCATAGGTGAGCTCCCAGGGGTAGCCAGTATTAAATTCCTCCGTTGTGGCCTGGTGGACTATAGTAAGCAAGATGGGGCTGAGAACTGATCCTTGGTCAACTGCGACCTGTACACTAAATTCCTTGTTATACTCATTGCTGACTTACCCTTTACTGACAGCATCCCTGTACATAGCTTGTATAGCTCTCATCAACCACTCATCTATCCCTAGCTTCCACATTGACCACCGGATAAGGAAACAGGGGACCCTTTCTCCAGCCATGGGGAAATATTACTTTGCTTGGAAACAGGTGAGGGTTGATAACAGAAAGTGTGTCCAGCAGTAGAAAAATCTATCTCAACAGATTCCCTCCAACCCATGCAAACATGGAAAAGAGAATGTTAAATGATAATGATGACGATGGTTGATTGTATTAACTAGAGCTGATGTAACTCCATGAAAGAGAAAAGTCATCATACGGTTATTAACTAAGCCACAGACAGATATGTGGCACCAGTCTGAAAATCTCATCCTGCCAATCCATCATTAAATTTCCTTTAATTTATGCTTTCCCAGAAAACAGGCATTAATGAATTAAACAGTTTTCACCATAGCAACAATGCCTGCTAATTGCTTGTGTGAAGCATGAACAGGATATATTGTATTTCATGAGAAGCAGTTTATTGGAAATTATGAGAGACAGAAGGAAAGGGAGAGACAAAGAGCTACAGAGAGTGAGGAGAAGGAAAGTAAAGATTGCAGGTTCAAGTCCTACCTATGTAAATATGAGACCATATACGTGGTTGCTTGGCTTGCTAGAAATAGTTGCCAAATCTCTTATAACCCTTTTGATACCAACTACCTGACATTGCCACCTCTATTCCATTTAAACATCTTCCTTCACAATCTTATGAAATTTCCCCTCTGTCCCCTTACTCAGTTCAATCTTCTGTATCACTTTCCCTTATATTCACCTCACTACTGTGCCTTGAGGGTACCTCCTGACGCATATCCATCACCACTCTCTCCATCTCTATCGTTTTCTGTTTCCTTCTCCCTTCTACTCCAACTAGAATATCCTTGTATTTTCTATACAAGACGCCTATCTCCAACCCTCTCTTATTCTTTCAACCTCATCAACTGGTACAAAGCTACCTCCTTCAATACAATCCCCTCATTTGAGGGGTCATTGTCTTACAAGATATTTGGTGACCCCCTGCCAGTGCTGGTGCCATGAAAAGAAACAGTACACTTTGTAGAAATGTTGGTGTTATGAAGAGCATCTAGCCATACAAGACAAACAAAAGTACTTGCTATCACCCCCTGGTTTGTCAACTCCTGTCAGACTGTCCAACCCAGACCAGTAAGGAGGATGGATGTGAAATGATGAGGATGGTAACAAAAAGCTAAAATGACACTCATATTCACTTGCCTTCGCCAGGGTACAGCTGAAGGAATCTAACAGGATCTAGATTCGGTATCACTGGAGGGGTGTCAGATCTGATCCCGTCACAGTCAATTTTAGTTAAAATAACAGACAAGTCAGGCGATCTACGAACACAGCAAAAAATGTTGTTTATTTCTCGTCGTAATGTAGAACTGGTGTACGTGTTCTCTGGAGGGAAACCGACGGCCGAATCTGTAGTACTGATTCTTGTTTGTTAGTCGGAATGATTCATCGGGGTTCGCTGCTTGGTTGGTATGAAGTCCTCAGAGACTGCTAGTATACATCCGTTTTCGAGTGCTGCTAGGGCCAGAAAGGCAGAATGAGCAAACCGTGTTTTAGGGGTCAGTTTCCCACACATGCGCATGGGGAAGACTTCCGGTGTCCAACCGGAAGTAATCCCATTCTGCGCATGTGCGCTGAACCTTACACAGCAGCATCACTACAAATCATTCTCTTGGCTCATCATCATCGTTTAACGTCTGTTTTCCATGCAAGCATGGGTTGAATGGTTCGACCGGGGTCTGGGAAGCCAGGAGGCTGCACCAGGCTCCAGTCTGATCTGGCAGTGTTTCTACAGCTGGATGCCCTTCCTAACGCCAACCACTCCATGAGTGTAGTGGGTGCTTTTTACGTGCCACTGGCACAGGTGCCAGGTGGGGCAGGCAACAGCCACGATCGGTTGGTGCTTTTTACGTGCCACCGGCACCGAAGCCAGTCAAGGCGGAGCCAGCATCGGCCACGTTTGGATGGTGCTTTATACATGCCACCGGCACAGGTACCAGGGGAGGCTGGCAACGGCCACGATCATTTGGTGGTTTTTACGTGCCACCGACACGGAAGCCGGTCAAGGCGGCGCTGGCATCAGCCACGTTTGGATGGTACTTTTTACGTGCCACCGGCACAGGTGTCAGGTGAGGCTGGCAACAGCCACGATTGGTTGGTGCTTTTTACGTGCCACCAACACGGAAGCCAGTCAAGGCGGCGCTGGCATCGGCCACGTTAGGATGGTGCTTTTTACGTGCCACCAGCACAGGGATCACAACTACAATTTCGCTTGTTTGCTATTAGAATTTCTTTCAAGAGTTTATTTGCCTCACATTCCACACTAGACCTGCAGGTTGGCAAGCATCTATCTTAAGCACATTGACAGTATTTATTTCAGATTGCTGAGACCTAAAAGAAATATCTCAAGGCACCAGTCTGATAATCTTATTCTGCCAATCCATCATGCTAGATTGGTAGTTCTTTATCAAATCCCAAAAGAATGAATGCCCAGAATTGACTGTGATGGGATTTGATATCAGGTGTGGATGAGAAGATTACTTCCCAATCACATGGTTTCCATATTAGTTCCACTGTGTGGATATTACAGCCCTGGGGCAGTCAAAGCCTTGTGAACAGATCAAGTAGACAGAAATTGAAAGAAATCCAGTGTGTATGTATATGTGTGTATTTGTCTCCTCATGACATTGGGTAAATGAATGTCACTATCTGTTTCTTTATTACCCACAAAGGGCTAAACACAGAAGGGACAAACAAGGACAGACAAAGGTATTAAGTTGATTATATCGACCCCAGTGCGTAACTGGTACTTAATTTATCGATCCTGAAAGGTTGAAAGGCAAAGTTGACCTTGGCGGAATTTGTACTCAGAACGTAGTGGCAGACGATATACGGCCACACATTTTGCCCAGCATGCTAACGTTTCTGCCAGCTCGCCACCTAAATGAGTGTCACTATCATACAAGCAGTGTCACTCATTTTGTGAAAACATGTCTGGCCATGATTGGAAGCAGATGAGGGAGGGTTGCTGACAAGAAGAGCATCTGGCAGTAGAAAACCTACCTGAACTCCACCTGACCCATGCAAGCATTGAAAGGTGAACATTAAAAGGATGACTGTTTTCACTCTCTGTGCGCATCACTAACACCATAAGTCATTCTATTCAACACTCTAAGCAACTCTGCTGACTCGCCACCATTTTAGAAAGCTGCATATTGAATAATATATCCCAAGGTAGACTGTTGCTAGAAGAAAAAGGTTAGATGGTCAAAGTTTAACTGTCTTTAATCATAGATCTACTCTATTATGACAGGCTTGGAGCTAAAGAACCAGGTGTAAAAAATTAACATTTCCTTCTCCAAGCCTAGATTCGAAACCAAATCTAAAAATTCTCGGTCATCCAAACCATGATGATCAACAGGCGCGAAAAAAGGTTTTCTTTGTCCTGTCAAAAATTGATTGATCATCTCCCTTTAACCTACGACCTCAGTCATGTCAGGCGAAGTTCAAATGGACAGGAGCTGACCTATTTAGGTAAAACCCCTGCTGCAGTATGTCTGTCTTTCTAGCTGCCACAATTATTATAAATATGCTGATCAACAGAGACCAGTGGGAGAGGAAATCGAGGAAAGTCGACCACACAACAGGTTTTGAATGACCGCACAGAATGTTCGATGTGCCACGATAAACTACTGTCTCAAATTATCTATGCACACATGCAAACACACAAACATATTCATTCCTGATATATGACTTCCACAAATGTACTCTGTTTGTATTTCTAGCAACTTGTAGCAGTTGTCAACATTTTGTATGCAGTGAAGAATTAAGTGTACCTATAACAAATCAAGTCCAGTGAATAAATTATTTTTAATTATGGATTGGTTCACGTATTTGTTTACTTTAAAGACAAACACATTCCATTTGCATCTGTTTTCCTTCATACACACCTAACCACTACAAAGGACTCTCGTATATAGTTACATGGCTTACTAGAAATAAGTCCGATTTCTTGTAGCAAACTTATCTTTAAAAAGAGGACGCATCTCTGTAATCATGTCTAATATAAATGTTGGTTGGTTGATTCCTCTACTCATGCTCTATATTGTGTAGAAAGAGGGAGAGAGAGTAAAAGAGACACAGGGAAAGTTAACGTAAGAAGTGCAGGAACAATGCACATATGAGGCATAAAGTGAGTAAAGGAAAATTATAAACATACATAGAAAGAAAGAAGTATATATAGAGAGAAGAGAGAATGAATCACATGACAACTTGCTGGGGCTGTCTGCTGGAGCCTAGTGGCAGGTATTTAAAGGGAAAATTTGACAAGTCAGTCAGTCACTGGCTGACACTCGCTGACGATACATCGAAGAGGCCAGGGAACAGAAGAAAGAAGACATGCACCCAACACCAGAGCTGAGGACACCTTGGTAGAGGAGAAGGGGCCGAAACCGGACGTGGTTCCTCCTGATGATGTCTTGAGCTAACTGGATCCTATAAAGGAGCTGTTGAAATTCCATAGGAGATGTTATGCAAATGTAAAATCTGTTTTATTAAATTATAAATATATTTCTTTTGAAAATTCGTTTTATCATTTTTATCAACGGATGCTAAACGATGATGATGATGATGATATAAACGTCAAAAAATTTGATAAGAGGTGATGTATATTGTTTGCATGCCATATTTCCTAATGTTACTCATAGTGGTAAAAGTATACACCCAACACTCATACAACTAGAGACATCCTAGTTGGATGATACTGGTTAGCTTATGTGCTGAACAAATAAGGCAGAGAATATTCTGAATATTTGTGGTGCCTTATTAGACTTCATCAGTGTTATCATTTCCACCATTCCTTATTGGTATTGTAGTAACTAAACTGTTTAGCTAGAATCAGGATAAATTTTAATGTTCTATTGAAGTTTTCCATTATGTAAGTGCTGTTCCAGCTTTATGATTCATCTAATTGTTTTAATATTTATTGTCATTTTCATTATTCATCTTCATTCTGTTGAATATTATTTCTATATTCTTTATGCAGTTGCTTTTACTATTTGATGCCTGACACAATAGTCATTATAATTAAACTCATGACCATGTGATCAACAATATACTAGCATCTTAATTCAACAACCATTGAAGTCTTTGTTGTGTTTATTCATGTTTTTAAAAACACTAATGTGTGTGTGTGTGCTAAGGCACCGCCAGTGTAATCACCTTTTAATTGGCCAATTCTATGGGATTGGCTTTTGGTGAAGGAGAGAATTCAATACCGCTGCCCTATTTTGAGTTTCCTGCCTTGATATTGGTTCATCTGGGATCTTGGATAGCAAGACTTCAAGCTGTTTCTTGAAAACACCTATTCCCACTCCATGGAGATCCCTGATATTTTGGCAAAAAGTTAAATAGTTGTGAGCCTTTGAATCCCAAGTTATTGCAGTGCATGGTCTTCACCTTAAATGTGACAGCTAGGACTTTTGGAACAGTGCAGTGACATCCATTTTGAGGTCTGTTATAACTCTCAATTCCAAATGTTGGTGCCAGCCCCTCCAGTTTCTTCCATACATATATCACTGCATACCTCTCCTGACTTCACTCCAGGGAGTAGAATCATAGCTCTTTCAGTCTCTCCCAGTAGCTCAGCTGTTCCATTGATGCAATCTTCCTCATGTAGTGTCACGGAACTGCCTCAAGTTCTGCTATTAATTCTACAGTGTAAGGTGCCGCAGTTGAGAGCATTTATCCAGATGGCTGAGGACAAATGCCCAACATACGACCAGCATAGTTTCCTGGTCCCTTGTTCTGAAGATTCTCAGAATCCATCTAGCCATTGGCCTGCACACTGCCGCCATCTTGGTGACATATATGTGAAACAAGGCAATGTCGCTCATATCAGTCCCAAGATCATGCACCATATGTGATTCTAAGATTGACACTCTTTTTGGCCCAGAGTATCATTACTGTGACTTCTGAGCACCAATTAGCAGGTAGCAGAGGACCTGGAATTTGCTGCATCAAATTGCATGTTGTTGTCCTCAGCTCATTCATATATGGCATCTAGGTCTTTCTGTGGAAGATTAGCATCAGAAGGTTCCTTGACTGCTTGACTGTATCGTCAGCATAGCTAGTAAGTGTGCCTCTCTGTGTAACTGATGGCATGTCTGAAAGAGCCACCATCAGAAGTAGTGGCCCCAATACAGTTCCCCGAGGCGCTCCACTTTCTATTAGTGGTTGGTGACTTCAATGATCATGTTGGACAACATGCAGGGGGCTTCCATGGTGTACATGGAAGTAATGGTTTTGGTTCCAGCAATGAGGAGGGAACCAGGCTGCTGGAGTTCTGTGATGCAAATGATCTTATGGTTTGCAATGCTAACTTCAGGAAACCTGCCAGTTACCTAGTCACCAACTGATTTGGTGGACACACTAATCAAGTTTATTACATCCTCACCAGGAAACATATATATATATATATATATATATACACATACATCATGAGATGAGCTCAAACTCAGCAACAGGTCCTGGTGGATTCCCAGCAATCCTCTTAAAGAAATGCAAAGGGGTTCCAGCTAGACCACTTCAGATTCTCTTCCAGAGCTTCCTTACAACGAGGAGACTTCCCAAAAAGTTAAAGACAGGCATTATATGCCCTATCCATAAGGGAGGTAGCAGAGCAGATGCTAAGAATTATAGACCTAACTCACTAACTTCCCATGTCAGCAAAGCTATGGAGTGCAATGTCAGGAAGAAATTAATTGCGTTTCTTGAAGATAATGACTTGCTTCCTGACACCCAGCATGGCATTCACTCAGACACAAACTGCCTTACACAGCTTACAAAGGCTTACAACACTTTTGCAACACTATGAGTGGGTGTTGAAACAATTAATGAATTGCTCAAATGTAGATGTGATCTATCTCAACTTTACAAAGGCCTTTAATAAGGTTGATCACGGGATGATATGTCACAAACTTCGGAAACTCAGCATAATTGGGAAAATTGGAGAGTGCTTGCATGATTTCTTAAAAGATAGAAGCCAGGCTGTAGCAGCCAACAGAGCCCTCTCCACAGCCACTCTTATGCCTATTTTTATTATTATTTATGATTACTAGGAAAGCTTTTTTTAAACTATATTTAAGAACTTTTTTGCTAAACCCTTAACATTTAATGCAATTTTAGAAATGACAAAATCCATAAAATTCTCAACATTTTATTCCAAATATCAAAAGAATCTAACCAAAATAGTCAGCAAAATTCTAAAATCACCCTCTGTTAAGATCCTTAAATGTGTCCCCTGCCCCTCTTCCCAGGCACATTGTTTCTCCATGAGCTTCCCGTTAGTCATAATTCTCCCTTTATTCCAATAGCTTCTTCCTTCATATTGCTCCTCTCTGGAACTCATTGCCATTATCTTCTTTTCCTCTGGCCTATGATATTCAGTCCTTTAAGCTTTCTGTTTATTGACATCTTTTGAATTTGTTGACCCCTTATTTTCCTTCTTTCCTTATGCTACAGTGGTTTTGAACCATGTTGGGGGAAAATTGTATAAAAGACATAAAGAAAAATGGGTGGGGGATATAAATTTCACATCAGCCTATAATTCCTGATATGTAGGTGATCATGGCTGAAACATCATTGATTGTAGAGCTGCTGGAACAAGGTTGACCAGGGGTTAAACAACAGCGAAATAGAACTGTCTTTACAAAAAAAGCACATTTCTAGAGAACAATGTAGTTTTTTTAATGAAAAACAATGAACTTTAAAAATTATCATTTAAATTTATTTGGACAAAAAAATTATATGAAACTTATAATTAAACAAAACAATAATGTACATTCTGATTATCATCACACTTTGCATTGCAGTATCACATGACCTTACATCATACTGTCATCTGATTTACTATCAAAATATCATGTGACCTTACATAAACAATATCATATGACGACATTTGAATATCACCTGACCTTGTGTCAAATATCACCTAATGAATGATTATTATTTATGATGTTTTAATAAAAGAAATGTATTTGTTGGTTTGTAGATCGACTTTGGTATTTGGTTCTAGCTACAATTCCAAAGACAATTCAGCCTCTAATCTATGTAAATAAACATGCAACACATAACATTAACTGGTTCTTTTAATAGCATTGATCCTGGCTCTTTTTCCTGAAAAACATTCTCTCTTTCTTTGCTTCATTCACATCAATGAAAGAGATTTTCGATCAAATTCAGTCCATTAGCTGCCTCAGTTGGTGATCTTGCTGTAACATGTTATGTATTTTTCAGTACAAATTAATTCAGTTTTACTGGTAAAATCTTCTTGGTAGAGTTCACATTTGTATTTAACAGAATCAAATCTGTAGACAGTACAGCATGCTGTTTGAAGACAAAAGTTGCCGCATAAAAGAGTGTTTTGGATAAAATTCCCACTTTTGATGAAAGTAACAAATGTGATGTTACTTTTGGAATTAGTGTATTGTACAGTTTGTGCCTTCGGATCTGAAAATACAATTGTGAAAACATGAGTTCTGTGATTAACAAAGATTACTTGAATAACTAAACAAGGTATTTGCAAGGTATTTGATGATACTGTTGGGGCTGGTACCCACATAAAAAGCACCCCATACTCTGTAAAGTGTATGTAGAAACCCTGCCAAACAGGCGATGAAGCCAAGTATGTCTCTCGGCTTTTTAATCTCCTGTCAAACTCTGTTAAACATGTCAGCATAGAAAACAGGCATTAAATGATGATGATAAATGGTTATAATGTTTGACAAAATGTTTATATTCTTATGTAAGAATCAAAGTTTATAGATGTTATGGTGTTAGTGGTGTTATGGGCTGTGATGAGCTATGTGGTGTTGGTGGAGAGGATGACAGATGAGGTGGGCGGAAGTAAGGCTTGCAGAGGCTGGTGGAAGAGTGAAAGGGGCATGCATGGTCAGCAAGCATGTGTGGTGAGTTCCAGCAAAGATGGGAGAGCGATAAGACGTGTTGAATTCGTGAGTGACCACTGATTTCGCCAAGGTAAGGCCTTTTGTATTTCTTTCTCCCGTTGCTTCTTTTTCTGTTGTCCTTTTCCTCCATCACACTACAGATGTCATTAAATTTAGTAATTGGCACCCTCGTCATCATTTTAATGTTTACATTCCCATGCTTGCGTAGGTCATGCTCTTCCTGATACTGAGTCTCAGTTGTTTCCAAGCAAGCTGATACATATCATCAGCATCATCATCATCATTGTTTTAAAGATGCTGGTATGGATTGGATGGTTTGACAGGAGCTGTCCAGACTCCAATTGTCCCTTGTGGGTCGGTTTTATTTCTGGATGCCCTTCATAATGCCAACCACTTTACAGAGTGTACTGGATGTATTTTATGTGCCACCAGCACAAGGGCATTTTATGAGGCACCATGGCCCATGTGTATGGACGAGAGCAATTTTATTTGGCTTGACATGTCCACTCAAGTACAGCAAGTCACCACTTTATGGCTATGAAGAAGGCACTTTCCCATGATGCCATGCAACAGAACTGAACCCAAAACCACACAGTTAGGAATGAAACTTCTTAACCACACAGCCACATAAGCACCTACGTGAAGAATGAAAAAAAAAAGCTTGATGTTTGGGACATCAAGTTTTGAGGAAATAGAAGTAAAAAAATGGCTAGAGCATAAATGCCTTTGTAAGAAGAGAAAGACTTCTTCAAAAGTAAGAGACATGTCCTCCTGGACGTAAACACTTTTGAATAGTAATGTTGATATTTAATAAGGTATTGCACTCACTAACAACCGTAGATTGACTGTGATAGTAATTTTGATATGTTACAAGTGCAAGCATGGCTGTGTGGTAAACAGCCTTGTCTCCCATCCATGTGTTCAGTCTCATTACACAGCACCTTGGGCAAGTATCTTCTATTATAGCCCTGGCCTGACCAAAATGTTGTTAGTTGATTTAGCATCATCATCATCATCATCATCATCGTTTAATGTCCGTTTTCTGTGCTAGCATGGGTTGGACGGTTCAACCGGGGTCTGGGAAGCTAGGGGCTGCACCAGGCTCCAGTCTGATCTGGCAGTGTTTCTACAGCTGGATCCCCTTCCTAATGCCAACCACTCCATGAGTGTAGTGGGTGCTTTTTACGTGCCACCGGCACAGGTGCCAGGGGAGGAGAGGACATTTCACTGTCATCCAAGGGATGTTTTTTTATTTCCAGTTTTCTGTGAGAATCATGCCTGACCATAGGGAAATATTACCTTGCTTAGAAACAGGTGTGGGTTGGTGACAGGAAGAGCATCCAGCTGTAGAAAATCTGCCTTAATGATTGCATCTGATTCATGCCAGCAGGGAAAATCATTATTATCATCATTTAGGGTCCACCCTCCATGCTGGCATGAGTTGAATAGTTTGACAGGATCTGGCAAGCTCCAGTGTCAGCTTTGGCAAGGTTTCCACACCAGTATACTCTTCTTAATGCCAAACACTTTTCAGAGTGCACTAGGTGCTTTGCATGTGTGTGTGTGTGTCCGTCCATGTGTGTGCATGTGCCTCCAGCTCTAGCGAGTTTGTGAAATAACTAGTAAAAGGAAAAGCTCCCACTATTAAGAGAAGAGTCTTTAAGGCTTTGTGCCTAGTGTTGAAAGGCTAAAATAGGGTGCAGGGACAAGCACAGGTGTGTCACTGTTGAGGAGAAAAGAAGGTAGTGATGAGGGGGGGGTGCTAGAGAAAACTCTCAAAGAGCAAGAAGGTGAGCATAAGAGAGGATACAGTCAGTAGGTCCAGGGGGGGGGATGAAAGAGTTTGTGGGTGCTTTCATAGGAGTGTAAGTGGGGAGTAAACAGATGGAGGTTGTGGTGAATATAGTGAGTGATGAACAGGAGTGAAGGTGCAGTTGAAAGGAAATACTAATAGAAGAGAGGTCAGATTAGAGATATATGTTTCTTTATTACCCACAAAGGGTTAAACATAGAGGGGACAGACAAACGAATTAAGTTGGTTACATCGACCCCAGTGCATAACTGGTACTTATTTAATCGGCCCCGAAAGGATGAAAGCCAAAGTCAACCTTGGCGGAATTTGAACTCAGAACATAACAGCAGACGAAATACTGCTATGCATTTCGCCCGATGTGCTAACGGTTCTGCCAGCTAGTGGTTCAGGGAGGGGAATGGATGAGAAAGTAGTGAGTGAGGTGTAAGGCGTAGGAGCCATGGAGAGGGGGAGATGTAGAGGTACATAAGGGTAGGGGGTTGTAATAAGTTGGGACATGATGGCAGTATTTGAAAGCATGGAAAGGGGGTGATTATTAAAAATAGAGTGGACAGGGATGATAATAAGGAATGGAAGTGGTTCTGGGAGATGAGGTGTCCAAAAGGGAGGAGATGTACCGTGTGTCAAATTGACTCTCAGGTGATTATAACAGCTGAATAAATAGGGGGGTGATTGGTGTGAAGGCAAACAGAGAGGGAGGGGGTGCCCCCCTCCTGTACCAGCACAACTGAGTGGTTTTAGAATGTCGTTTTTGCTGTAAAAGATGGGTTTTCTCAAGTACAGCAAAACATCAATCATCTTGGGTTTCTTTTCATCTCCTTCATAGAGTTCAGCATCTTGCAATCAGCCTTCATCTTGTAGTGAATGTTAAATGGTGATGAGGATATTGCACTCACTAACCACCACACGTTGACTGCCATTGGAACCAGAGTCTGAATCCAATGATAAAACGGACCAAGAGAACTGATAAATTCATATTTGATGCTTTACTTTAAGTTGGTGTAATGAAGAATAGGATTTTCTTCTAAAATAGCCCCAGGTCAACCAGTATCTTGTGAGTGAATTTGGTAGATGGAAATTGTGTGGAACCTGATCTTAATCAATTCTCAGATGCATTGGTGTAGGCACATGAATAATAATAATAATAATAATAATAATAACAATAATAATAATGAAATTATTGTATACAGTGCTCAGGTGCACCACACTTTGTCAAAAGTGCGTATAAAGTATATGCAGTAATGCACAAATGTCTGGAGAGTGAACAGTGTATGAGTCAGATACAAGCTTGCATGTGTATGGAGGGGAGAAAATCAGGTGTAGTGTTGGCGAATCTCAGGAAGCATGGAAGTTTTGAAGGATGCAGTGCTTCGACAACTAACAACTGATGCCGGCAGTTTGTTCCATGCTTCAGCAACTCTTAGCACGAAAAAATGTTTCCGAAAGTCATGGGAGCTGTGCTGTTTTCTGACTTTGTAAACATGTCCACAGGTGTTAGACAGGTGGAGTTTGAAAAGGTGCTCAGAGTTATTGTTTGTAAGATGGTTAATAATTTTATGGGTGTCTGCCAAGTCAGCTGCCAGACATCAGAGTTTCAATGTATCAAATGGTCAAATACCAAAACAAATCTTTTATGATCAGTTTGTAAATTGATGACAATGTTGCCTGGCCCTACTGAGGTAGCAGGACAAATTCAAAGATAATTTGAAATGCCTGAATAGTAGGAAAGGAAACTTTGAGAATCTTGCAAGAAACCATTCAGACTGGAGGAGAAAGTGCTTTTTCCAGCTTCAAAATTTAAAATTCAAAAGGTACTTCATCAAGAGCAGTTACCAGAAAATAGGAAAATCAACCAACACAACATCAGTCTTTTCACAAACTACCATTGTCCACATGGTAATTTCACAGCTAGATCACATGCTGGTTTAATAAATCACGCTCATATCCATATTGCTTTTGGTGGCCCGAGGAGTCACCAGGTGAAGTAAATGAATTGTAAACTTTGGTGAATAGTAATGTGAGTGTATTGTTGATTGTTTTTCTTTTTTTTTTCTGTCTTCTTGTCGAACACTCATACATCATCTTTGACAGGAGGGTTCATCTTTTGTATATCATCATTTAATGTACATTTTCCATACTGACATGTCTTGGGCAGTTTGAAAGGGCCTGGTTAAGCAGAAGACTGCACCAGGCTTCACTGTCTGTTTTGCCAGGGTTTTTACAGCTGGAAGCCCTTCCTAACACCAACCCCTTACAGAGTGGACTGAGTGTGTTTTACATGGTAGCAACACCAGCAAGGCCAGTTTTGGCAGAGGTTTTACAGCTGGATGCTCTTCCAGACACCAACCACTTTACAGTGTGGACTGGCAGCAGGGTCACCAAGTGACTTGCAAGACAAAGATCCTTTGAGAGGTGGGCATTGGAGGAGGTGGCCTTGTGCCTGGTGATGAGAGGTTAGAGTGTGATGGAGGGATAGAAACAGGTGTGTTGCTGTAGAGGAGATACATGGTTACCCAGTCAGAGGGAGAGAGCAAGATAAAGAGAGAGAGTAGAAGAGAGCAAGAAGGTGAAAGTGGGAGAGAGATGGTGGTAAAGTGCCAGGGTACACCCTCAAAGTATGAGGATCAGAATAAAATCTCATGGTAGAGGAGGGCGAGAGAGAGAGAGAGAGAGATAGTAGCAAAGTGCCAGGACATACCCTCAAGATATGGGGATCAGAATATAAATGAGATGGTGGAGTATTGTTAAGGGTGCATAAGTAGTGAGTAGTGACTTCACATGAATGTACAACCGAGTGGGGGTGAAGAATGACTGGTGAAACGTGGGTATATAGAGGAGGTGGTGGACAAGCGGATAGCAATGGTACAATGAGCAAGGCAGTGGGGACAGGGTTGGGCAGTGAGTGATATGCATAAGCAGAGTGTATGAGAAAGAGGAAATGTGTGGAAGAGATGTAGTTTGGTTTGTTGGGGTGGGGTGTGTGGAATTTTTTTTTCATTTATCTCTCTATATATAAACGGCAAAATGTCTGTCTGTGTGAGTGTGTGCGTATCCTTTATACAAATCCACAAATTTTCAGTTAGAGGGCTCGCACTTTCTATGGTCATTCAAAACCTCTAACTGAAAAATTGTGGATTTGTATAAAGGACACACACACACACACACAGACAGACATTTTGCCATTTATATATATATATATAGAGAGAGATATATATCATCGTCATCATCATCATTATTTGACCCCCATTTCCATGCTGGCATAGGTTGGATGGTTTGACAGGAGCTGGTTTGACAAGACTGGAGGGCTGCACCAAGCTACACAGTCTCTTTTGATATGGTTTTTAGAGCTGGATGCTCTTCCTATCACCAACTACTTTGTGATCCCAAGTAAAAAGCATCCAGTGCATTCCATGAAGTGGTTGGCATTAGGAATGGCATCCAGCCATGGAAACCATGCCAAAGCAGCCAATAAAGCTTGGCACATTCCCTTGGTTTGCTAGCTCTTGTTAAATCCTCCAGGCTATGCCAGCATGAAAAATAGACATTAAATGATGATGATGATCATAATATATGTCTATCAATGTGTGTCTTTGTGTCCACACACCCCCATCTTCCACTTGACAACCGATGTTGGTTTGTTTATGTTCCCATACCTTAGCAGTTAGCAAAAGATTCCAGTTGAATAAGTACTAGATTTAAAAATAAACATTAATACTGGGGTTGACTTGTTTGACTTAAAACCCTTCAAGGAGATGCCCCAGAATGGCCAATATCCAATGACTGAAAGAAAAGATAAAGAGAAAAGATGATAGATTTCTGCTATAGAAAAATTACCTGCTTTGATGTCAAACTCACACACAAATGGGTGCATAGCTTCTACAGATTCTGGTTGCCACTGGTTATACTGAGTAAATGCCCTAACATTCTCTTGTACTCCTGATTCTCTTAGTAGTTTGCTAAAGTTAAGGTTTTTTTGGATGTTATTATAATACCAAATCCATTCATTGCCAATTTTCTCCAGAGCAAGCCATCGTCCAGATTTCCCTTGAAATAAAAATGAGTGAAATAATGTTAATTGTTTTGTTGTATCTCAGGAAAATCATTCTTCCAATAATAAACTCAATTTTTTTACGCTATGAAGTGTATAAAAAAAGTGTGTGTGTTTATTATTGTTATAATGACCCTCCCAAGATATGACAAAATGTGTTTCAACACATGAGTTCACATTAAGAATCTTACAAACCAAATACAAAAGCAAAATAATGTCAATTAGGTATGTTATTAACTCTTTTGATACCAGCCTGCCCAAGACTGGCTTTCCTTCTATGATACAAACTTAATAACATTTAAATAAAAAATTTTCCCTAAGCTTCTATGTTAATTTATATCCCTATTACCAGCTTATGACAAAGATCTTTTTGTAAATTCTTCGTTGTTTTCAAATTAATTGAAATAAAGAGGGCGTATTTCAAGAGGAACATGGTAACAAAAAGGCTAAAGCATGTTTCTTTCAAAAGATTTTCAAGCAATGTTGACAATATGTTAAGAGTTCAATGGCTGGGGACTGAAAATGTTTCCTATGAGAGCACCAACAGTAATGATGACATTCTGGAAATCACTTGCTTTGAGCAGTAATGGAAAAAGAAATTAGAAGGTGTCTTAAGAGAAGGGGGAAGAACGGAGTAAGAATGTAGAGAGTGGTGAAAAATAGAGGAAACAATACATGAATGCAGTGAAAGAAAGACTGTGTTAATGCCACTTCCCCTGATGAAGGGGATTGGCCCGCAAGAGCCTTGTGTCAGTGTCATGTAAAAAATACTTGTGCCAACACCACGTAAAAGTGTTCTAGTGCCATGTTAAAAGCACGCAGCATACACTGTAAAGTGCTGGCATTAGGAAAAACATCCTACCATAGAAACTAAGCCGAATCAGACTGGAACTTGGTGCAACGCTTCAGCTTGCCAGCTCTGGTGAAACTGTCCAACCTATGCAACATAGAAAATGGATGTTAAAGGAAAATGAGGTTGCCAGTGCCGCTGATTGTCCCCCATGCCGGTGGCACGTAAAAAGCACCCACTACACTCTCGGAGTGGTTGACGTTAGGAAGGGCATCCAGCTGTAGAAACTCTGCCAAATCAAGATTGGAGCCTGGTGCAGCCATCTGGTTCGCCAGCCCTCAGTCAAAATCGTCCAACCCATGCTAGCATGGAAAGCGGACGTTAAACGATAATGATGATGATGATGATGATGAAGAAGAAGCATCTGTATCATCAGAATGACCATCATCTTTTAACATCCTCTTTTTCATGTTTGCATGGGTCAGACAGAAATGGTTGAGGTAGATGCATTTCCTATCACCAACTCTCAAGATAAGGAAACACATGCAAGCATACATATTTATATATATTTCTTTATTACCAGAGGGGACAAACAAGGACAGACAAAGGGATCAAGTCGATTACATCGACCCCAGTGCATAACTGGTACTTAATTTATCGACCCCGAAAGGATGAAAGGCAAAGTCGACCTCGGCGGAATTTATACATATTTATACACGTACAATGGACTTCTTTAGTTTCCCTCTACAAAATCCACTCATAAGGTTTTGGTTTGCCTGGGATTATAGTAACTAGACACTGGCACAATGTGCCATACAGTGGCACTGAACTTAAAGCTGTGAAGCAGATTTCTTAATGTGTGTGTGTGCATGCACACACATGTGTGCTGTGTGTGTCTCTAAGTTTTAAGATCAATGTCCTTTTATCAGACCGTACATGAATATTTAATGAACTACCTGTTTTCTACCACCTCTCTCATGATCGAACAGTCCAAAGGATTACCTGTACACACATATTTAATTAGAGCTAGCTCTGTCTTCAGTGATGGTCACACACAATTGATCTTACAGCCACCTATTGATAAAGTGTTATCAGTGTGAGAGGACAGCAGCTGTCATTAATGCCAACAAAGATAAGACAGACATTAATATGGACATTAATACCTGCTCTGAACATAAAGGATTGGAGCAGTCAGTGTTTGCCATGTGTTTGTGTGTGTGTGTTGATGCATCCGTATGTATGTGTGAGAGCATATGTGCATGTGTTTCTTTGTATGATCATGCTGGCATGCATGTGTTTACATGTGTGTGCGTTAATTTTTACAAGAAATCGATTGATAGTGACTTCGAAGTTTCAACTCATCAATCTGATGATGGTGAGGAAGCTGAAGTTACAAAGTCGCTGCCAAGCTTTTCCTTGTAAAAATGAATATTTATGTCCTCTACTGAGTAATTCTTCAGCTTAATGTTGTTTTTATAAATAGCCTAACATAAAACCAAATGTTAATATGTGTGTGTACACAAACACACACACACACACACATCATTATCATCATCGTTATCATCACTGTTATCATTGCATTATTATTTTTATGTCCCTCATCATCATCATCGTTTAACGTCCATTTTCCATGCTAGCATGGAGGGTGCATCAGGTTCCATTCTGATCGGGCAGAGTTTCTACAGCTTGATGCCCTTCCTAACGCCAACCACTCTTGATATTTGTTTCTTCATGCTGACATTGGTCAGATAAGTCAACGAGATTGCTATCCATCTCAGTGTTATACCTGGATATGTTCAAGCTGATCCCTTCATCTGGATTGTTATATTCACAATATTTCACCTGTTGTACCTTCTATCTTTCTTCAGGTGCCTGTTGAGATCAGTAACATCCATAGAACATTAAAAGTGGGTGTGTACTCAGTGACTGAACTTGTACCCACCCGATAAGCTGCACTCTGTGCACTCTACGTTCCCTGCATTAACTCTTTCATTACTCTATTTATTCTGAGATGCTCTGTGTTTCTTTTAATTACTTTAAATATAACAAAGAATTTAGTAAAATAACTTAGTTACCATTAAACAAGTGTTAGGAACATAAATTGCGACTAAGGTTTGGTGGTATATTTTAATGCAAAACTTATGAAAACAAGACATTTGTACTACAGAACCAGAACTGGTTTTGGCCGGGTTGGTAACAAAAGGGTTAAAAGAATGATAGGATTTCCTATAAGTGGTTTACCTCCCAACAGACTGCTTTTAACTCCCTTCTTCAAATCCTTTGAAGAATTAAGCAATTTCAAGAACAGAAAATTATATATTCTGTTCAAAAGTAGTTTCAAATAAAAGTGTTTTCACATTTACTTAATCCTGTGTCATCATCATCATCATCATCATCATCATCATCGTTTAACGTCCGTTTTCCATGCTAGCATGGGTTGGACGGTTCGACCGGGGTCTGGGAAGCCAGGAGGCTGCACCAGGCACCAGTCTGATCTGGCAGAGTTTCTACAGCTGGATGCCCTTCCTAACACCAACCACTCCGTGAGTGTAGTGGGTGCTTTTTATGTGCCACCGGCACAGGGGCCAGAGGAGACTGGTTAAACGGCCACGATCGGTTGGTGCTTTTACGTGTCACTGACACGGACACCAGTCAGGCGGTGCTGGCATCTGCCACGTTCGGATGGTGCTGGCATCTGCCACGTTCGGACGGTGCTTTTCTTTTAACGTGACACCAGCACGGGTGTCTTAACTAGTATTTCCATTCAATTTTCATTTGATGTTGGTGTTAACGTACTTGACTCAATAGGTCTTCTCAAGAACAGTGGGTCACTCTACAATCCAATATTTCAAAATTAAATATACATCTTTAACACACTTAAATATTCTCTTCCAATAGCACTGTCAAAACTGATGGTGAAGACAATGGTGATGGTGATGGTGATGATGATGGTGGTACGTTACTGCGGTGTCTCTCATATCTAAATCTTACATTGTGTCTGGCAAAGATAAAGCTAAATCTGCATAAAATAAATATAAGATAAATAATAATAATAACAACAACAATAGATAATTTTAGTATAAGGTAATAGATTAAAGCAGAATATTATCTCCATAACAAGTGACATATGTGATTGGTCAGAAATCAGCATTGAATTGTTGGAAGATTATTTCAAGTATTTATTAGCAAGTTTGGTGTCAGAGAAGACAATATATCACTCAAAGTATTAAAATCATTCAGGTTACACACACATGCAAACATGCATGCATGCACACACATACACATGTACATACACACATGCACACACTCATGTACACACACACATTGTTTGAAAATTTATTTCATCCCTTTCAACCTTAATTCAATGAAAACTAAATTGGCAACAAATTCCATTAAAAACCTTTTTTTTATCCTTTAGTGAAGGAGTCTATGACCGCATCTTGCACGAAGAAAGTCGTCTTTGACTGAGTAGAGCTACTGAAGAGAAGGAGGTGGTTTTATGCCAGGAGGAGATAAGAGGTTAAAGTATAAGAAAAAGGACCAGTACAGGTCTTTTGCTGAAGAGGAGCTACATGGTTGCTCACATTATAGAAAAGGGGTTAGATGCTTAAGGTATACAATGAGAAAAAGTGAACGGGGACAGGAGAACAGGATGTATGAATGAGAAGAGGTTGCAAGAGTGTATGTGCAAATGAGAGATATTTAGAGATAGGGCATGGGTGGGAGTGAGTGAGAATAAAGAAAGAAGGAGTATTGAGGGATAGGTAGGGGAAGAGTAGGGGACAACTGTAAAGATTGAGTAAGGTTGATGAATGGTGTGACCAATAATATGAGTGAAGAGTAGGGGAGAGTAGAACAGTGCAGAAGCAAGATAGTAATGATATTGTAAACAAGGAGAGGATGAGAGAGAGAGAGACTGATGTGTTGTAGGGGAGAGATGCAGGCAAAGTGCATGGGGAGAGTGAAAAATGTATAGTGTTGGACAGAGAGATAATTTGGTGGCTCAGTGTATAATGTAGGTGGAGAGGACAATATTAAGAACAAAGGAAATGATTCTGAGTGCTATGAAAGGCAAGTAATAATAATAATGAAATTATTGTATACAGTGCTCAGGTGCACCACATCTTGTCAAAAGTGCGTATAAAGTATATGCAGTAATGCACAAATGTCTGGAAAGCGAACAATGTATGAGTCATATAGATGCTTGCGTGTGTATGGAGGGGAGAAAATCAGGTGTAGTGTTGGCGAATCTCAGGAAGCACAGAAGTTTTGAAGGATGCAGTGCTCCGACAACTAACAACTGATGCCGGTAGTCTGTTCCATACTTCAGCAACTCTTAGCGTGAAAAAATGTTTCCGAAAGTATGAAGTAGTATGAAGAAGAGCTGGTGAAGCATGCATCGTTGCTCACATTTACTTACAGCAGTAGATTCCTGCAGTTTGAGGGATGATGGGAGGTGAAGATGTCTTAAAGAGGAAACTGAGCAGAGGATCCACCTATGTGTGTGTGAATATATTTCTGTTGCACTAATATTTTGTATTAATTGATTCCATTGACCTGTAATTCATTTAATATATGGCTTGTTGATTAAGATACATGTTTAGGATTAAGAAACATACATAATAAAAAAATGTCGTTCATCATCATCATCATTGTTTAACGTCCGTTTTTCATGCTAGCATGGGTTGGACAATTCGACTGGGAAGCCAGAAGGCTGCACCAGGATCCAGTCTGATCTGACAGTGTTTCTACAGCTGGATGCCCTTCCTAACGCCAACCACTCTGTGAGTGTAGTGGGTGCTTTTTACATGCCACCAGCACAGGTGCCAGGGGAGGCTAGCAACGGCCACGATCAGTTGGTGCTTTTTACGTGCCACTGGCATGGAGGCCAGTCGAGGCGGTGCTGGCAACGGCCACATTCGGATGGTTCTTTTACATGCCACCGGCACTGGTATCACAACTACAATTTCCAAAAAAATGTATTTCATAAAAATATTTTCTTCTTTTCTTTGAACTCCCTAACTTCATTATTTCCTGAGATGCTTACACAGACTCTGAAACATACGAGCAAGCAATCAAGCAAACAAACCTGATGAAAATAGCAGTACATCATCATCATCGTTTAACATCCGTTTTCCATACTGGCATGGGTTGGACAGTTCGAACAGGGTCTGGGAAGCCAAGAGGCTGCACCAGGCTCCAGTCTGATCTGGCAAAGTTTCTACAGCTGGATGCCTTTCCTAATGCCAACCACTCCATGAGTGTAGTGGGTGATTTTTACGTGCCACCGGCACAGGTACCAGGGGAGGCTGGCAACAGCCACAATCGGTTGGTGCTTTTATGTGTCACTGACATGGATGCCAGTCAGGTGACGCTGGCAACTGCCACATTCAGGTGGTGCTTTTAACATGTCACTGGCACAGGTATCACAATTACAATTTTCATTTGGTTTTCATTTTGATGTTGGTGTTAAACATCATACCTAATTGATAATTGCATATGTTGCATGAGAGAAATGTTAGTGCTGAGATATTTTAAAATCTTTATTTACTTACGTATTGACAGTTTTGTTACAACAAAAGTCTGTTCTTCCTCTGATTCTATGGTGAGTAAATGAGCGCCCATTTCTTCACAACTTGTTTTTGCTTCATAATAGGAACTATTTACATTAAAGTCATAGTAACAGCTGTCTGTAGAATCAAAATAAACTTTCTGGAAAGGCTTAGTGCCTTTACATGTGGAGACCTCTTCATCGCATTTGTTGAGACCTTAAAAACAAAACAATATAAAATACAAAAGGGATCTTAGGTGGGATTTCCCATTAGTGTTTCCATTATTGTTATAAGAATAGCCTGGGCAAAGTTCAGGGAGCTCCTACCTCTGCTGGCAACTAAAGGCCTCTTGCCCAGGATGAAAGGTAGATTATATGATGCATGTGTGTGAACTGCCATGCTACACGGCAGTGAAACATGGGCCATGACTGCTGAGGACATGTGTTGGCTTGAAAAAAATGAAGTAAACTACTCCATTGGTGTGGCAATTACACATATATACTATGATAAGGAAAGCTATATATTGGTCAAATATTGGTTTCACATTTCAGGAGAGGGGGTAAGTCAATCACATCGACCCCAGTGCTCAACTAATTCTTATTTTATTGACCCTGAAAGGATGAAAAGCAAAGTCAACCTCGGCAGAACTTGAACTCAGAATGTAAAGATAGATGAAATGCTGCTAAGCGGTTTGCACAATGTGCAAATGACTCTGCCATCTCGCTGCTTTTAAAAACTAAGCTCCATATTTATTAGTTATGAGCATGGAACTTTTATTAAAGAAAACAATTATTAATGTCTATGCTGTCAAGAAAAATTCTTAAACATTCCAGATTTACATATTCTTAGCGAAATGTGATTTTAAAAGATTTTTAATGTTTTACCCATTACACACCTGGCACCCATACCAGTGGCACACAAAAACACCCTTTACACTCTCAGAGTGGTTGATGATAGGAAGGGCATCCAGCCATAGAAACCATGCTAAATCAGACTGGAATCTGGTGCTGCTCGTCAGCTTACCAGCTCTGGTCAAACTGTCCAACCCATGACAGCATGGACAATGTACATAAAATGACAATGATGATGATGATGATGATGATGATGATTTGTATCCCTTTCCTTACAATGCAGTCCCCCCTCTCTCTCTCTTTCCATCTCTTCTTTGTTTATTACTTCTATTCGTATTAGTCTTCTTCTTCTTCCTCTATCCATATAACTTTTCCTCTCCACTCTTATCTTCATTGTTTTTTCAAAGTCTTTTGCATTATTATTTCATTTAGTACTTCTTGTCTTTTCCCACTCTGTTACTTTCACTTTCTTTTCATGCAATGCTTCCTCTCTCTCTCTCTCTCTCTCTCTCTCTCTCTCTTTCCTATGTCTATTCAGTTGTTTTCATTAAAAATAAGTGATTACAAAAATTTTATTTGTGATACTTTGAAAATATTTGTGAAAACTTTTACACTACATTTATCATATCAAAATTCCATAGAAAGTTTTCATTTCAAGTTTCATTCTGTTATGTATTAATATCTTAGCCTTGAGTCCTTTGGATAATGAAAGCTTTGGGTTATTTTCGGTGCCAATATTGACTTTGCATTTATTGTTCGGTAATATACTGATTTTGTATAACATATTGATTACAATGCTACAATACAATATACATACTGTGCTATTTGTTGCCATATAAGAATTTTTCAACTCAACATGGGCCTTTCAAAAAATATGCACCTGAAACAGAACACTTGACAGCAAAAGGCACAAGTGCAAAGGGAGAGAAGGCCAAGTGAATCAGAGAAAACCAGGGCAAAACAACTGAAACCAATGTCTGAGCGTGCTTGTAGGCATAGAGAACATGATTCTGTTTCTGCTACACAAGACAGACTGGCTGGGGTATCTCAAGAAGAGAATAATCTACTTCAAAACAATACACTGAGCCAGTTTTCACATTCTGTGAATAGTTGGATGCCAGTTGATGACCAGTGTTAAATGGACAGACTACGCAGACATATATCTTATGCAAATAGTAGTGAAATACAAACAGTAACATCATCATCATCATTGTTTAACGTCTGTTTTCCATGTTAGCATGGGTTGGACGGTTCGACTGGGGTCTGGGAAGCCAGGAGGCTGCACCAGGCTCAGTCTGATCTAGCAGTGTTTCTACAGCTGGATGCCCTTCCTAACGCCAACCACTCCGTGAGTGTAGTGGGTGCTTTTTATGTGCCACCGGCACAGGTGCCAGGCAAGGCTGGCAACGGCCATGATCAGTTGGTGCTTTTTACATGCCACTGGCATGGAGGCCAGTCGAGGCGGCGCTGGCAACGGCCATGTTCGGATGGTTCTTTTACGTGCCACCAGCACGTAAAACAAAAAGGATATAAACAAAAAGGATTCTGAGAGACCAAACTGAATATGTACAGCAGGAGAATAGGCTTAAAAGCCTGGGAGAAAAACTATTAAAGCATTACCAATGAATGCCAATTTCAATGACTTTTAAGAACAGCTGTACTGTCTGTTATGCATCTATATAAGGCAAGGAGTCTCTTTGACAATATCTGCTCACACAGCAAAACTTTCAGATGCCCTATTGAATTGAAATATCTATGTTGCTTTTAGGGGAAGGTATAATTGGGCAAACTGCATCCTCCTCTACCCAAATATTCCTAGGTACGTCAATGATGCTCATTCAGAAAACAGCTTCCCAAGAGATGATATATGTTCATATTACAATGTGGGGGGCATTGGTTTCTTTGGTTTGCAGTGAAATCAGAGCTCCAGGATTTTGTCCTATATCACAGCAGCATTGTACAAGCAAACATAACATAGACAAGCATAAAACTGGTATCTTAGCCTTGCAAAGTAAATGACAACCTCACTTGTGCTGGTGTGATGATAAAAGCACTTAGCAGTTTTGGTCAAATCGTTGGTGTTAGAAAGGGTGTCCAGTGGCAGAAACCATGCAAAATCGGACATTGGAACACAATACAGTTCTCACATCTGTCCCATCAGTCACACAAACTTTTAAATCTATGCTAGCCTGGAACATAAATGTAAAAAGACAAGGATGAGGATGACAATGATGATAATGATGATGACAACAACGATGATGATGATGATGATGGACATGTCCTCAGCCACATCATCATCATTTAACATCCACTTCCTATGCTGGCTCGTTGGGAGCTGTCCTGACTCCACTTGTCTGTTTCAGCATGGTTTCTACACTGGATGCCCTTCCCAATGCCAACCACTTAACAGAGTGTGCTGGGTGCTTTTTACATGCCACTGGTACTGGGGCATTTATGCCACATCTCCTGGCCCCTTGTTATTTCCTCAGTGATGCCCATCATCTGAAAATTCTTTCTCACCACTTTGCCCCACCCATTCCTCGGTCTACCACTTCCACAGGTCCCCTCCACAATTAGAGCTTGGTACTTCTTTATGCAGCTATCCTCATCCATACACATCACATGACCAAACCATTGCAGTCTTCTCTCTTGCTCACAACATCTGATACCTCTTACACCCAGTTTTCCTCTGAAAATCATTCACACTCTGTTGTGTTTGCATGCTGACATTACCCATCCAGCCCATGTTTCACTGCCATGTAACATAGCCGTACACATACACACACATCATACAATTTGCCTTTCACTCTGAGGGAGAGGCCCTTATGTCTGGGGCAAGAGATTTTGCTTCTCGGGTAAAAATGAATTCATTTTAGATTTTTAAAAAAAATCAACATTACAATATCCATTAATATTTAATAGGAATTAGGGAGCCAAGAGAAACATCAGCACACTGAGCAAAATGCTTGGGAGCAATTTGTCAGTCTTTATGTTCTGAGTTCAAATTCTGCTCAGGTCAGCTTTTCCTTTCATCCTTTCAGGGTTGATAAAATAAGTACCAGATAAACACTGGGGGCCAATGTAATCAACTTACTCCTTTCCTGAGATTGCTGACCTTGTGCCAAAATTTGAAACCAATATTTAACCCTTTTGTTACTAACCCGGCTGAAACCGGCTCTGGCTCCGAGTACAAATGTCTTGTTTTCATAAGTTTTGGATTAAACTCTTCCACCAAATCTTAGTCACAATTTATGTTCCTAACACTAGCTTAATGATAACTAAGTTATTTTACTAAGTTCTTTGTTATATTTAAAATTAATTGAAAGAAACACAGAGAATCTCAAAATAAATACAGTAATGAAAGGGTTAACATGAATTGAAAAAATATAAAATAATCATAAAAAATATATTGTGACTTTTTGTGGTTGGCATGATCTTGTTTTATATAGATTTTAATAAAGTTTCAAACACTAACTCAAGTATCTTTATAATCATTGGGAAATATACTGAAAAAAGAAAAAAAGAAAATAGTAATAAATTTGTTTATGTCAAGAATTTAAAAACTTAATAATTCATTTTTAACTGTGGAACCTGAAGTAAATTATGCAATTAATAACGGCAAGTAAATATTGGCTAGAAAAAGTTGAAGGCTACCCATGTAACATGAACATACACCTTCTGTAAACATGACTGATGTTCTACCCTTGGACCCAAGTAACCCTTCAAAATTCTCTGGGCAGCCTTTGACTTTTCCTACCCAAAGTGTTTCATAACCTGATATCTATATGCTATTGTTTATACCCTTATCTACTTTGAGTTCCTGCCAGACACGAGTCCCTGGCTCAGCTGACTCTGGCTGACAGTACACAGTATGGGCCCCTATCCAGGGTTACAGAAAGGAGACACCCTTCAAAGAAATCCAGAGTGGAGCCCCATAGGCAGTTTAGTGTTCAACACAACACTCTTCCGGCAGCTCCTGCAACCAAGCTGCTACCAAACATAATGCTCTGCACTCCTTTGGATTACGTCAGCATGGTCAAGAGAGGAATCCTGACGATAGGGTTGCCCAGGACTGTCTTACATCTAGCCCAGGCCTGTGCAAAACTGGAAAGAAAATGACATAAAATGTAAAAACCAGATTGGATTATTTTATGTGCAACTCCATTCTCTCCCGAGACAAAAGGATGCCAACAACTTTGAGTTCCACTGTTAAAGACAAATTATTTCATGTCTCTCAAGGTTTCTAAATTATTCTAACATAAACAATAAATTTGTAAATTGAATAAATTATTTAAAACTTACAGTCAGTAGTTTTCAATATTCCAAACATGCAATATATTGTTATCCACAGAGAAATGGCCATCTTAGAGAAATAAGTTTGCTGGTATCTTTTTCTGAGAAGTTTATGTCAGTGTTGGAAGAATAAGCAGCTGTTGTGGTGTGAGTAGCTGAAAGAAGGATATTTACATTTGTTTTTGATGTTGACCATTGATTAGTGGTAATAATGGCTTGAGAAAACAAACTGTGGGATACCTTTATGGACATGGATAACAAAGTGATGATTCTTCATCTAAAGACAAAAACAATAAAGACAAGAAAAGGAAAGTGATCAATAAAACGATAATTCTTAATCTGAAAACAAAATAGGAAAGTTGATAAGACAAACAGTTTTTTTTTCTCCTCCACTCATTGAATCTTCTTGTTAAAAGTGTCCTTCATTTAGAACTCACAATTGTTCATTGTCATCTTCATTGGTTCAGCTATGATACAAATGTAGCTCTGAGGTTGACAAACTTCCCAACCATGTGGTCTCAGATTCAGTGCCACCTTGGGCACTTTTCTACTATAGCTCCAGGTTGACTAAAGCCTTCTGACTGGATTTGGTCGGGAAGCAAATTTCTTAACCACACAGTCACACCGACACCTATTATATATATGTGTATAAATATATATCTTTTATTTTTACTTGTTTCAGTCATTAGACTGCAGCCATGTTGGAGCACCATCTTCAAGTGGAGGCACAATGGCCCAGTGGTTAGGGCAGTGGACTCGCGGTCGGGGGATCGCGGTTTCGATTCCCAGACCGGGCGTTGTGTGTGTTTATTGAGCGAAAACACCTAAAGCTCCACAAGGCTCCGGCAGGGGGTGGTGGCAACTCCTGCTGTACTCTCTCACTCCAACTTTCTCTCTCTCTTTCTTCCTGTTTCTTGTCCCCGACTTCCTACGCAACCGCTGAGCCTGGATGCGCATTCATCCATCCGTCGATGCTCTCGGTATCGGGGGTTGACCTGCTTTCTCTTCTGCGGGTGTTACGAATAGCAAAGGACCACGTTTCGGACTTCTCCCACTAATGGAACGAAGACCGCTTCGCTCAACAAGAATTTTTAATCAAATGAATTGACCCCAGGATCTATTTGTTTTGAAGCTTGGTACTAGTTGTATTGGTTCCTTTGGCCAAATTGCTAAGTTAAACACATCAACACCAGTCGTCAAGCAGTGGTCAGGGTGACACATACACACACACACACACACAATTTATGATGAGCTTTTTTTTTAGTTTTGATCTACCAAATCCACTCAAAAGGCTTTAGTTAACCTGAAGCTTTAGTAGAAGACACTTGCCCAAGGTGCTATGCAGTGGAACTGAATCTGGACCCACGTGGTTGGGAAGCAAACTTCCTACTACATAGCTGGTGCTTATGTATGTATATATATATATATATATATATATATATATATATCGCTGGACTGGCTCCTGTGCAGGTGGCACATAAAAAGCACCATTTTGGCGTGACCGTTGCCAGTTCCACCAAACTGGCCCTCATGCCGGTGGCACATAAAAGCACCCACGACAGCTGTAGAAACTCTGCCAGATCAAATTGGAGTCTGGTTTCACCAGACCTCAATCAAATCGTCCAACCCATGGTAGCATGGAACACGGACGTTAAATGATGATGACGATGATGATGACGATGATATATATATATATATATATATATATATATATATATATATATATATAACTATATATAGTTAATCAAAACATGAAAGCACAAAGAGAAAATACAACAACGCGAGGACGTGGAACAAATATAGTGTTATAGGATGCTCAGGAAAGGGAAGAAAGAAGGAGGGTTTAATATTTCGAGCGGAGCTCTTTGTCACAAACATAGGAAAAGGAAAGATCCAAGGAAGGGAAGGCAGAGGGAAAAAAATCGCCAACGATGCACATGTGATATATATATATATATATATATATATATATATATATATATATATATATACATATATATATATATATATACACAGGCAACAGACGGAAATTCAGAGACATCCTAGCTCAAAGACTCAGTTAACTGACAGAAATTCAATGATATTGTAATGGAAGCCTCTGATGACAGAGAGGAGGAAATAGGGACATACAACTTAGAGAGCACAATTGGAAGTTCCTGTGAGACAATCTAGTGAGGGCCACTGACCGTATCCCAGCTAGGCTGCCAGTGACATGGTGGAGGAACAAGGAAGTGGACAGCTTTATTAAGGCAAAGACACGGGCCTGGAAAGACTGGAAAAATGGAGGACGCAAAAGAATTGTATCAGGTAATCAGAAGGGAAGTTAGGCGACAGGTTTGCATAGCAAAAGGAATGGTGAAAGGTAAGAAATTTGCCAGTGTTCTTCAGTGGGAGGATCAGAGGTATGAGGTATTCAAGATTGCAAAGCAGTGTATCAGAGAAAATAGAGATGTGGTAGGTGAGAAATGGGTGTGAATGGATAATGGTATGCTTGTAATAAGGCGGCAAGCTGGCAGAAACGTTAGCACGCCGAGTGAAATGCTTAGCGGTATTTCGCCTGCCGCTACGTTCTGAGTTCAAATTCTGCCGAGGTCGACTTTGCCTTTCATCCTTTCGGGGTCGATTAAATAAGTACCAGTTACACACTGGGGTCGATATAATCGACTTAATCCATTTGTCTGTCCTTGTTTATCCTCTCTGTGTTTAGCCCCTTGTGGGTAGTAAAGAAATAGGTATGCTTGTACTTAGTGACTCAGAGAAGAAAGATGTATGAAAGTGCCACTATGAATGGATACTAATTGTGGAAAATAAATGGGAGAAGAGGAGTCTTTCAAATATTGAACCAATTGAGGGACCAACCATCAGAGTTGATAGGATAATAGATAAGGCAATTAATGATATGAAGTCAGGAAAAACACTTGGGCCATCAGAAATCACTATCAAGATGATTAAAATTTCCGGTGGTGGAGGATACTGTCAAACCGTCCAACCCATGCCAGCATGGAAAGCAGACATTAAATAACAATGATTATTATTATTATTATTATTATTATTATTATTATTATTGTTATTATTATTATTATTTATCTGCTCAGGGAGAGAGAGTAGCACATGCCATCAAAGTGACACTGGGGTAAAATACACAAAGTCCAGTATACCCATCATGACTACCGTCTGATAAGGATACATGAGGCACATGCATCACAACTATATGTGCATGATATGATGATCTCATATCAAGATAAACAGCACATGACCATGCACGTGGGGCCCGGTTAAAATTTCCTTCAGGTTGAGTAGCCATCCTGCTCAAAAGGTCCTTGAATAAGGCTTGTTTAAGAATGTTGAACAAAACACCCATGTTTCTAGGGGTGAAGTATTCAAGCTTCAAAGAATTCCTCTCAACACATGGCTATGATGCTCCCCCACTACTTCTGCTGGTGATCAGAGTTATACATATTGTCAGCCACCAGGGGACATACTCAACTGGTTAAGGCCAAACAACTGACAAGCAAATCTGTGGTTCTGAGCAGAATATTTGCTGTACCTGATCTTTTAAACCAATACTTAAAACATGTACATGATAACATTTCCAATTAGTTAAGATTAGAAGCCATGAGAGCCAATGACTGGTACTGCATCAGGGCATTTATTATTATTATTATTATTTTATTCTTATTATTGTTTTACTTCTCAGAGTGCTTGATCATGTTTGCTCTGGTAGAATCTGTGAGAGTGGACAGCAGCCTGCTGTCAGAGGTCTTGCAGGGCCTCTTTTCACACATTATTAGCTTTGGTACTTTCACCTTCCAAGGACCAATCTCAAAATCCAGCACAGAATTTTGGGCTTGCTCTGCTCTCATGTCAATTCTCAACCTTGCCTGTCAATACTCTGAGTGCCCCTACAGCTACTGGAATGACAGACACTCTCCTCATAGTCTACATGCTTGCCATTTCGTCTTTTAGTAGTCTGTACTTTTAAATCTTTTCTAGTCCTTTGTCATTTATGTGTGTATCCCCAGGTATTGCAATATATATAATCTTGGTTTCCTTTCTTCTTTCCATGCTCTGTTCAGGCCGTACTTTTCACATAGCCTCCTGTGAATGAACTTAGCCATGTTATCGTGCCCCCTTTTGTAGTGTTTTTAGGCCAGCTTCCTACACTCACTCACAATATGTGAGATTGTTTCATTTCTGCTTCCACATATCCTACAAAGGGGCAATTTGCTACTCTTATCTATTTGGAACTTGGTGTAATTAGTTCTCAGAGCTTGTTCCTGGGTGCTGCATATCAATGCCTCAGTGCACCCCTTCAAGTCACTTTTTGTTAGCCATCTCCAAGTGTTGATCATGTCTTTTCCTTCAGTTCCTCTGAGGTGTTGCCCATGCTGTAGTTTCATTTTCCAATTATTTACTCTTTCATCTTCATGTTGTTTCCTAATTTTTTCAGTAGGTATTGTATTATTAATTCTGTCAGAGGCAAGCAAGGATTCACTCCGCTATTTGATGTACCATCCTAAGGTTGTTCTTCTCATTGACAACACAGATCTTGCATCCTATGAGGCCTCTTCCTCCCTTGTTCCTAGGCGTATTATTATTATTATTATCATTACTATTATTATTATTATTATTATTGATTGAGAGAGCAGTGCATGCCATCAAAGTGACACTGGGGTAAAATATACGAAGCCCAGTATACCCATCATGACTATCTGTCTGATAAGGGTACACCTGGCACATGCATCACAATCATATGTGCGTGACATAGTGATCTCATATCAAGATAAACAGCCCATGACCTTGCAGGTGGGGCCCAGTTAGAATTTTCTTCAGGTCGAGTAACTCATCCCACTCAAAAGGTCACCGAATAAGGGTTGTTTAAGGATGTTGAACGAAACACCCCTGTTTCCTGAAGTGAATTATTCAAGCCCTAAAGAATCCCTCTCAACACATGGCTATGATGCTCCCCCACTACTTCTGCCCGTGATCAGAGATGCACATATCGTCAGCCACTAAGGGACATGCTCAACTGGTTATGGTCAAACAACTGACAAGCAAATCTGTGGTATTGAGCAGAATAGTTGCTGTAGACCGTCTTTTATACCAAGACAATTATTATTATTATTATTGAGTGAGAGAGCAGTGCATGCCATCAAAGTGACACTGGGGTAAAATATACGAAGCCCAGTATACCCATCATGACTATCCGTCTGATAAGGGTACACTAGGCACATGCATCACAACCATGTGTGCGCGACAAGGTGATCTCATATCAAGATAAACAGCACATGACCTTGCAGGTGGGGCCCAGTTAGAATTTTCTTCAGGTCGAGTAACCCATCCCACTCGAAAGGTCCCTGAATAAGGGTTGTTTAAGGATGTTGAACGAAACACCCATGTTTCCAAAGGTGAATTATTCAAACCCCGAAGCATCCCTCTCAACACACAGCTATGATGCTCCCCCACTACTTCTGCTCGTGATCAGAGATGCACATATCGTCAGCCACTAAGGGACATGCTCAACTGGTTAAGGTCAAACAACTGACAAGCACATCTGTGGTATCGAGCAGAATATTTGCTGTAGACCGTCTTTTATACCAAGACAATTATTATTATTATTATTATTATTATTATTATTATTATTATTATTATTATTATTATTATTAAATTCCACCAATGGTCAACTTTGCCTTTCGTCCTTTCGGGGTTGATAAAATAAGTTCCGGTTGATACTGGGCCGATGTGCTATCCCCGTCCCCCAAATTTCAGGTCTTGTGCCTATAGTAGAAGGGGTTGTTGTAGTTTTTGTTGCTACTGCCAGCAGCAGCAGCAGAATCGTAATCTAGAATGCTTAAAAAATACACATCCGAAGAGATAATGGTTTTAGACACTCTTGATAATTTCCGATTTTATTCTATAGGAATGTCCCTTTCACAAGACACAACGATTTGGTAGAATCGTTAGAGCACCGGACAAAAATATTTAGCGGCATTTATTTTGGGTCATTACGTTCTGCATTGTAAATACTCCTTTCATTCTTCGTGGGTTCTAGAAAATAAGTATCGTTTGAACTCTGGGGTCGATGTAATCGATTGGCCTCTCTCCCAAATTGCTGGCCTTGTGTCCAAATTTGAAACTATTAGTACGATTATTTTATTTTTGCCGAGTTCTTATCAACGATGCGTATACATACACATTCGAAAAAAATATGTTTTTGACGCCCTATATAATTACCGATTTCATTCTACAGAAATGCCACTTTCGCTAATAATCTTAAACGTGAGAGCGTTGAAAAATTAGAATACTAGTTTTACATAGAAGATTTAATCAATTATATATCCCCAACACAATTTGGGTGCCCCTGGACTTATTCTAGAAATCATTAATCACAACAGTCACATTAAAAACGTAAAAAAAAAAAAATCTATAAATTTCAGTATTTGATTTCAATTAAAAGATATTCCTGCCGTTTCTAATAGGGACATGCTCATTATTTATTTAGTTAAGCCTATATTGTACACCCTGTGAGTGTGAACAAACTTTATTTTGTGTGTCACTCGTAAATCTATTATCTGCCCGCCTTCTCTTATTCGAGACAGTTTCGTAGCTGTTTAACAATTAAAACCATCGTTCAACCGTCCTTAATCGAGCACTTGTTCGAGTTTACATCCGGCTATCATCAGTTTGTTTAATTTAGAGACATCCACTATGGCACAAATTAAAGATCAAGATTCTATCATGGGGAAATTTATAGAAGAAAAGGTAGAAATATTTTCTCAAAGCCGTCCTTTTATTTTCTTCAACGCCACAATAACATTTTTACATAACAATTCCTATGCAACCATCTGCGACCAACTTTCACTAATTCGTTTCTATTTCTGTATTTCTCAATTCATAAACTCGTTGTTTCTTTTATAATATATGGGTTTTTTTCTTCTCAATATTTCCGGGAATTATTATTTAAAAATATTCTTAACTTCCATATGTTTTCATTTAATTATGTTTTAGCTATAAAATTTTCTAAAAAAACTGTTTCTTTTTGTTGTGTCCGGAAACTTAATTCCTAATTAAGCGCGATGTTTATTGTTTTTTCCTTGTCCACAGTATTCTTTGATTATTAAAATTTTTTTTAAACTATTGATTTTTAATTGGTATCAGGTATTTTATTAGTTTTAACAAACCAATTTAAAGTATTTTCATCAATTATTTGAATTTAACTGTGACACACTTTCTATTTTAAATCATTTTCACATTCAATTAGGTTTGGAAGAGGCATAAACTTCACTAAATTACATATAAATTTCTTTCTACTATCATTCTTCGTCATTTCGTCCAAGTCGCTAATTAATTTCAGGACTAGAGACGAAAGATTGCCAATTTCAGTTAATTGGGAATATAAACAACCCGGTTTCGATTTTCAAGTGAACTCCTTTTCACTTTTCTCAGTAAACATTGTTGTGTGTGTGTGTCTGCACGCAAGTCATACATACATACTTATATATAATACGAATAAAGTTAGATAAGGCCGGTTTATGGGATTATAAGCCAACAGGTTTTGGGATCTGATGGTATGCTTCTATTTCTGATTTGTTTTACCGATGATATATATATATATATATATATATATATATAATTAAAGTCAAAATGAGGGTGAAAAATTGGATATTAATTTGATAACATCAATTTTAACACCAGTGGTCTAGCATATAAACTGAGATTCAGTAAATAGTATTTCATACATAAATATAAGAGGAATATTTTTAACCACTATGTGGAAACCCTTATGCTAGAAGATCCGCTTTGGTCTCAACCACTAAGAATTGTTCTCCAAATTTTCTGGAGAACAATTCTTAGTGGTTGAGACCATAGCGGATCTTCTTCTAGCATAAGGGTTTCCACATAATGGTTAAAAATATTCCACTTATATATATATATATATTGAGAAAAAAAAGTCGCAGAATTTTGAGAAAAAAAGTCTTTTTATTTCTTCATTATTATTAACGCTTTCGTTCCTTTCTCGGACTTGTCAAATAAAATTTTGTGAATGTATAAACAGGTTGTTCATTTATATAAATCAGATGTTTTGGGCTTTTTTTTCTTGTTTAGAAGAGAACATTGTTTTTGTTTTTTGGAGTGAGGTTCCATGACAATAGCGATATACAGACAGATGGATAGATAGATAGATAGATAGATAGACGGATAGATAGATAGAAGATAGGTAGGTTGATAGATAGATAGATAGATAGACGGATAGATAGACGGATAGATAGATAGATAGATAGATAGACAGACAGACAGACAGACAGATAGATAGATAGACGGATAGACAGATAGACAGACAGATAGATAGACGATAGATAGATAGAAGATAGGTAGGTAGATTGACGGATAGATAGGTAGAAAGATAAATAGATAGATGGACGGATAGATAGATAGATAGATAGATAGATAGATAGATAGATAGACGGATAGATAGGTAATGGGGAGAGAGAGAGAAGGGGTATCCCCCTTCCTATTCACTTTTTATTTATCTATCTAGTCCTTGAAAAAACATATATACAATGTAATAATATAAACAGTATAATATTTGCAAATTAACAATTTAAAGAATAAATAGATAAATAAAATAAAATGAATATATGTCATCATCATCATCATCGTTTAGCGTCCGCTTTCCATGCTAGCATGGGCTGGACGGTTCAACTGGGGTCTGGGAAGCTAGAAGGCTGCACAAGGCCCAGTCTGATCTGGCAATGTTTCTACGGCTGGATGCCCTTTCTAACGCCAACCACTCCGTGAGTGTAGTGGGTGCTTTTTACGTGCCACCGGCACAGGTGCCAGACAAGGCTAGCAAACAGCCACGATCGGATGGTACTTTTTATGTGCCACTGGCACGGAGGCTGGCAACGGTCACGATCGGATGGTTCTCTTATGTGCCACCGGCACTGGTATCACAGCTACAATTTCCATTGATGTTGATCGATTTTGATTTTGATTTTGATTTTGATTTTCACTTGCCTCAACAGGTCTTCACAAGTAGTTTTGTGTCCCAAGAAGGAAAGGTATGCATAAGTGGACTGGCTACATCCCAGGCAGAGGCCACGGGTTATGGTCTCACTTGTCCTGCTGGATCTTCTCACGCACAGCATACTTCCAAAGGTCTCGGTCTCTAGTCATTTCCTCGGTGAGACCTAAAGTTCGAAGGTTGTGCTTCATCACCTTGTCCCAGGTTTTCCTGGGTCTACCTCTTCCACAGGTTCCCTCAACCGCTAGGGTGTGGCACTTTTTCACACAACTATCTTCATCCATTCTTGCCACATGACCATACCAGTGCAAACGTCTCTCTTGCACACCACAACTGATGCTTCTTAGGTCCAACTTTTCTCTCAAGGTACTTACACTCTGTCGAATATGAACACTGACATTACACATCCATCGGAGCATACAGGCTTCATTTCTTGTGAGCTTACGCATATCCTCAGCAGTCACGGCCCATGTTTCACTGCCATGTAGCATGGCTGTTCATACACATGTCTGCCTTTTACTCTGAGCGAGAGGCCTTTTGTCACTAGCAGAGGTAATAGCTCTCTGAACTTTGCCCAGGCTATTCTTACTCTAGCAGCTACACTTTCAACACACCCGCCTCTACTACTGACTTGGTCGCCTAGGTAATGGAAGCTATCAACTATTTCTAGTTTTTCTCCCTGGTCAATTTTAGATTAATTTTATGGTCCTGAATCTCAATGTCCTCCAGGTCACTCACTCCACCCTCATATTTTAATTATCCATATGGGCGTGTTTAATCTATATTTACATTTATTCAATGGAATAACCACAAAAAATGTGTTTTTCTTTTCTATCTTGTAGGAAGTCGCTCGAGGAGATTGGTTGGCATTACGTAAAATTACCTATTCTGACCCCAAGGGAAAAACAAGGTTTGCATCTTTTAGATATCTTTTATCGACTCGTTGAGATGGCAATACTTACTAATGAATTTCACAAACAAGAAAATATGTTATATCTCTCTATATATAAACGGCAAAATGTCTGTGTGCGTGTCCTTTATACAAATCCACAATTTTTCAGTTAGAGGGCTCGCACTTTCTATGGTCATTGAAAACCGTCCAAGGGTGGTCATGCACATCTTTACATTTCCCCAGTCACCCCACAAAGCCATTAAAAAATCAATAGAAGTGACTTTTTTGTGAATTTTCTATCCAAAACCCAATCAAAATGCCCGAAACTTGATACGCCAATTGAATGCCAGCTAGCTGTATGTGATTGGTCAGAGATTTGGACAGTATTTGCGTGTATATGCGCATGCACACAGCTGTATATGCATACATTGCCGGGTCATAGTGCTAGTTTCAGTATAAACATCTTTTTATGTCTGCCAAATAAACACACACACTATATATTCATTCTCCACTCTTCAATTACTGTTCTTATTTTATCCTATGTCCATTGTCTGGAAATCTTTTGTCACCCACCTGAGACCTCTTCAGTGACCCTTTCCATCCAAAGATGTACTTTAGTAGAATAAGCAAAGATGCAATACTATTTATTTTCAGGGACCTTATTGTGATGACAATCACAGTTTAATGTTTATTTAAATATCCAACTGTTATGGGGATAGTAACAATAATGATACATCCTTCCCATGTGACGAATGGTATGTGCTAGTCACTATAATAAAGTGATGTCAGTCAGTGTCAAGAGAGAGTATGAGGTAGACGGTCATAGATTAGATAGTCGTGTCTTTACAGGCCTAACAATTATACTGCCGTACTGAAGTGGGCATTATGACAATCTAAGGATTACAACAGTGGCAGTGAGGATAAAACAGTGGTGACTAGGAATTAACAAACTCACAAAAGGGTTTTGTGCGAATTTTACGAAAAAGAAAATCGTACAACTATGGAAGGCCCAGTGGTTAGGGCAGCGCCGCCCTGACTAGCGTCCGTGTCGGTGACACATAAAAGCACCAACCGATTGTGGCTGTTTGCTAGTCTCCTCTGGCCCCCGTGCCGGTGGCACGTAAAAAGCACCCACTACACTCACGGAGTGGTTGGCATTAGGAAGGGCATCCAGCTGTAGAAACACTGCCAGATCAGACTGGAGCCTGGTGCAGCCTCCTGGCTTCCCAGACCCCGGTCGAACCGTCCAACCCATGCTAGCATGGAAAACGGACGTTAAATGATGAGGATGATGATACACACACACGCACACACATACAGACATCATCATCATCGTTTAACATCCACTTTCCATGCTAGCATGGGTTGGACGGTTTGATTGAAAGCTGGGAAGCTTCACCAGGGTCCAATCTGACTTGGCAAGGTTTCTACGGCTGGATGCCCTTCCTAACGCCAACCACTCCGAGAGTGTAGTGGGTGCTTTTTACATTCCACCAGCATGGGTGCCTTTGACCTGACACCAGCATTGGCTACAATTACAGTCAGACATGGCTTGACAGGCCTACACAAGCATGGTATATCGCCAAAGGTCTTGGTCACCTGTCACTGCTTCCATGGGGCCCAGCTCTTGAATGGTGCTTTTTACATCCACTGGCATGGGTACCAGTCAAACGGCACTGGCATTAGCAACAACTATGATTTTATTTGGTACAGCAGGTCTTCACAAGAACAGTGTATCACCCAATGATTGAAGGGTACCTTCAACAGGGTACTTTCAACGCGACACTGGCATCGGCTATAACTACAATCTTACTCGGCTTGATGTCACTGCTCCCATGAGGACCAACACACGAATGGTGCCAGTCAGACCACTGGTATCGTCCACGACTATGATTTCACTCGGTTCAACAGGTTATCACAAATGCAGCATATTACCCAACAATTAAAGGGTGCTTTTAAGGGCCAGTTAAATGACACTGGGATCAGCCGCGACTCTGATCTCATTTGGGCTTGCCGAGTCTTCTCATGCATGGCATATCTCCAAAGGCCTCAGACATTTGTCACTGCCTCTGTGAGGCCCAACATTCGAAGGTCATGCTTCACCACCTCATCCCATGTTTTCTTGGGTCTACCTCTTCCACAGGTTCCCTCCACTGTTAGGGCGTGGCACTTCTTTGCACAGTTGTCTTCATCCATACACTCACATGACCATACCAACGCAGTTGTCTCAGTTGCACACCACATCCGATGCTTCGTATGTCCAACGTTTCTCTCAGGACACTTACACTGTCGTGCATGCACACTGACATTATACATTTGGTGGAGTATTCTTGCTTCATTTCTTACAAGACCACACGTGCCCTCAGTTGTCAGAGCCCATGTTTCACTGCCATGTAGCATGGCTGTTCATGCACAGGCATCATACAGTCTGCTGCCACTCTGAGTGAACGGCCCTTTGTTACCAACAAAGGTAGGAGTTCTCTGAACTTTGCCCATCCTAATCTAATACTCTCAGAGATTTCCTCTGCAAAATTGGGATAACAGTGGCCTGCCTGAGAATTGAACCCTGTGAGATGGAGCAGCTACTGCAGCAAGTGTCACTGGTCATTCTCTGTTGCAACACCATCATGGTCATTACCAGGGGGAGGACATGACTGAGCACCCTACTTGTTCTGGGATACGTGGCCCATTGCCCCCTCCCCTCTATTTTCTACTTTTTTACCCTCCCCACCTTCCTTTTTTCCTTTTCTTTTCCTTTCTCATCTCTCTTCTTGTTTCTCTGTATTTGTGTGAATCTTTCAAATTTAACACCTCCAATAAACATCTATTTATTACTATCATAGAGCAACGAACTGTCTGAGACAGGCTAGGATTGAAAGAATTAAACAAGGGACGTAACTCTGTTTGACTAGCTGACAATTGTATTTTATGGCTGGCTGTGGTAGCAAATATTACCCGTCATGAACAAGATTTGAGTCAAACTCTCCAAATTTTTTTTTATATATTTTGAATAATCTAGAATGAAATAAACACATTTCGGAGTTGTATCTGTCTAGCTAATGATTTGATCTGAAACTGTTTATTAAAACAGAACTAACGACAGTGTAAAGAGCCTCTTCTTAGGACCACTTCTTTTCTCACCCACTTTGCACTCACATCATCATCATCCATTGAACACCCCTTTCCCTCAAACACTCTCATGTCCCCTATCAAAATCCTACCCACACTTTTTATTGTAACCCACCACATCCATCCTGAATGCCTCTAATCTCTGGGGTTTTTTTTCTGTTTTTTTTTTTGCACTGTTACTTCTATCCCCACCACACTTCCCCTTCATCTTCCTATTCCATTATACTGTTGTTCTTCAGTTCGCCTTTACGTATTATCTCCTATCACTTCCTATTTTCCTTCACTTTCCCTACAAACTGAGGTGCATCACTGTCCATACCTCCTTTCATGTTCATCATTCACTACATTCACCTCTGACTTCATTTCTACTGTCTGTCACCCTCACACTGCTCAACTTAACGACCGATCAAGCCACTCTCGGTCCGCTGTCCCTATTCTCTCTTATATTTACCATCTTTGTACCTCGAGGATAAACCTTAACACCCATCTTCACTATCCGTTCCCCTTTTCTGCTGAAGTAACCATGCATCTCCTGTCGTTTCCTACATTAGCCTCTCAACACATGATAAAAAAACACCCTCAATACTGCTCCCTCACTCATTTGAGAGGATCTTGTTTTGCGAGTTACTTGGTGATCTCTGCTGCTGGTACCACATGAAAAGCATCCAGTACACTCTACAAAATGGTTGGAATTAGGAAGGACATCTAACATCAAAAACCTTGCTAAAGCAGACATTGGAAATCAACTCAGCCCTCTAACTAGTTGGATTCTGTCAAACCATTTAACCTGTGCTAGCACAGAATCATCATCATCATCATCATCATCATCATCGTTTAACGTCCGCTTTCCATGCTAGCATGGGTTGGACGGTTCAACCGGGGTCTGGAAAGATAGGAGGCTGCACCAGGCTCAGTTTGATCTGGCAGTGTTTCTACAGCTGGATGCCCTTCCTAACGCCAACCACTCTGTGAGTGTAGTGGGTGCTTTTTACGTGCCACCGGCGCAGGTGCCAGGGGAGGCTGGCAGCGGCCACAATCGGTTGGTGGTTTTTACGTGCCACCGGCATGGAGGCCTGTCGAGGCGGCGCTGGCAACGGCCACGTTTGGATAGCTCTTTTACATGCCATCGGCACTGGTATCACAACTACAATTTCCATTGATTTTTTATCAATTTCGATTTCACTTGCTTCAACAGGTCTTGATGATGATGTATGAGTGTATGTGTGTGCATGTCCATATCTGGAGATTGCATGACGATCAGTAATAAGCATCGTTTCTTTCCAATCTCCCATGAAAAAACAATTCTAACCACAGAGAAATATAACCTTGCATGGGAACGTGTATGTTGGTGACAGGAAGGGAACCCAACCCTAGAAAATCATCCACAACAAATTCCATTTCACTTGTGCAAGACATGCACAAGTGGACATTAAATGATGATGATGATGATTGGCAGAATTGTTACAGCATCAGTAAAAATGCTTTGTGCTATTTCTTTTTTTCAGTTCTCTACGTCCTAAGATGAAATCTCACTGAGGTCAACTTTTCCTTTCATTTCTTTTAGGTTGATAAAATAAAACTGCATTTTATCTAGGCTCTTTTCCTAATTAATTGATTTATAATCCTTTCCGTAATGTACAAGACCTCCTCTGTAATTACATCTTTCTCCTTTACACTTGTAACAGTTGACTATAACGCTGCCATACCATTCATTGGATATCACATCTTCCTGGTCTGCTTGGGGCTATAATAGCAGATGTGTTTCACCACCACACACCCCTACCTGTGGTGCTTATTTTCATTGTAAACTGATTTTTACATAAATTGACAATTTTATTTTTTTCTCTACTAGAACATGGGAAACAGTAAGTCGAGTTGTCAATGACAAAACTTCGGAACGAGGTCAGTTGATTTTTATCCTTAAGCATGTCTTTTTCTTTTGAGATAGATTTAGCTTATTTACTGGCACTTGTGCCCGTGCTAGTAGGGTGTCAAGAGCACCATCCGAGCATGATTGTTGCCAGAGCAGCCAACTGGCTTCCGTGCCGGTGGCACGTAAAAGTGCACCATTCGAGTGTGATTGTTACCAACGTCGCCTTACTGGCACCTGTGCTGGTGGCATGTGTAAAAAGATTTGAGCGAGGTCGTTGCCAGTACCCCCTGACTGGCCCCCATGCTGGTGGCACGTTAAAAGCACCCACTACACTCTCGGAGTGGTTTGTGTTAGGAAGGGCATCCAACTGTAGAAACTCTGCCAAGTGAAGATTGGAGCCTGGTGCAGCCATCTGGTTTGCCAGCCCTCAGTCAAAATCGTCCAACCCATGCTAGCATTGAAAGCGGACGTTAAACGATGATGATGATGATGATGATGGTTAGTCATTTTTGTTTCAGCCTATCATTTGTCACATTGTAGTTCAATGTATCTCAGGTTGCATCTGTGATTAGTTACATTTTGTTACAGTCTATCAGTAGTCACTGTATTTCATTCCTACAATTAATCACATTCTTTCCTGAGCTCCAGATTGGTGGCAGTTTCTTGGGCAATTCTTCTGATACCCTCATTGCTTATTTAAGCTTACCCTTAGATCATTTTTGAAACCTTAAAATTGAGCGACCCAGTCTCTATAGGAAAATTACTCGTTCAGACTTGAATGCTCCAAGTGTACGTATCCCATGGTTACCTTTGAATTATCTCACCACCACCATTCACCAACACCACCACCATATCTCTTTTTAGGATTATTAAGCTAATCAAGTTCTTTATTTCGAACCAAACTAATTAACATCGATGTCAAATTTGAGCAAAATCCGTTGAAATTCGTAAACTTTTGGCTGAAAATGAGTTGCAGACAACTTGATTGGGAAATCCCATAAAGAATCGGTTTATCGAGTTTTTTTCCACTCATCGATTTTTTTTTTTCGTTTTTCGAGAACTTAAAGCAGTCAAAGATCCCATGAGTCTTAAGTAATGCTGACATCAAGTTTGAACAAAATACATCAAAATTGATAAAAGTTATGTTTGAAAATGGGGTGTAGCCAATTTTATTGGGAAATGCTTTAAGGAATTGGTTTATTGATTTTTAAAATCCTGATTAAATGGAAAACCCCATAAGGAAACGCCAATCACTCCGTGAGTGTAGTGGGTGCTTTTTACGTACCACCGGCACAGGTGCCAGGCAAGGTTGGCAACGGCCATTATTGGTTGATGCTTTTTACGTGCCACCGCCACGGAGGCCAGTCGAGGCGGTGCTGGCAACGGCCACATTCGGATGGTTCTTTTACATGCCACCGGCAGTGGTATCACAACTACAATTTCCATTGATTTTTGATCAATTTCGATTTCACTTGCCTTAACAGATCTTCGCAAGCCTGAAATTACTTAATGAGTAATTTCTCTCTCTGTTTGTCTGTCTGTCTCTCTGCTTGTAATCTTCTACCAAAAGGAGACTCCTTCATATAAATACCTTTTGTTTTGCTCCTCTCATATTTTAAATTACCTTCAGAAAGTGACCATCCATTGCCAAATACACTGTCACCACAAGCTTATATTTTTAGCAATGCCTGCTACCCCAAGTTTTGTCTAATCCATATCAAAAACCACCTAATGCTTCTGCCTTTCACCCATCTGTGATTTCTACAGTGTCACCTCACCCCTACACTAAGTTCTTATTAAACACTTTTTCTTGTTCTTCTACATAAACTGCCATCCCTCATAACTCTGTCCCAACCCAAAATTTCCTCACAAATTTTCGTCATTTTATTGTTTACTTTTTCATTATTTTGTAAGTTAAATGAGATGTTGGATTCCCTTCCTATCACCAGCATCCCCTTTGTTTCTGATATAGATGTTAAACTGGCCCTCTCTTCTTTGTGTTATCTGTTACAACCTAAATAGAATATCTCAAATTCACTATAGTTCTTAAGGATCAAGTGCTGTGTACATAACTTCTTTGTTTGTGAGGTTAGGAGCTGGCAGAATCGTTAGCACGCCGGGCGAAATGCGTAGCCGTATTTCGTCTGCCGTTACGTTCTGAGCTCAAATTCCGCCGAGGTCGACTTTGCCTTTCATCCTTTCGTGGTCGATTAAATGAGTACCAGTTACGCACTGGGGTCGATATAATCGACTTAATCCCTTTGTCTGTCCTTCTTTGTCCCCTCTGTGATTAGCCCCTTGTGGGCAGTAAAGAAATAAGTTAAACCAAATATCTTCACTTATCTAGCATTCACTTGTGTTACATGATATTTTAATACCATCAAATCTCTCTACATCATCTTTTAATACCATCATATTTTAATTTTTAATATTTTAATACCATCATTTTAATATTTTAATACCATATTTTAATACCATAATTTTAATATTTTAATACCATCATATGTTAATACCCTCAAACCTCTCTACATCATCTTCAGCTGTTTGTGTGATTGCTGTTCTCAAGCGAACACTAAAGTTTGACAGCATTCTCTTAGTGAAACAGTATCGGCCTCCACTTAGAACCTGTACCATTGAGTTTCCTGCTGGTAAGTGACACTTTTTTTTTCTTTTTTCCTTCCATTAATATTTATATTTTCCTCAAAAATAAACATGCAATAGCCCAGTAATCCAGACTGAACAGGAACCCAGTAACCCAGACAGTACTAGTCTACTTCCCTTCCTCTCACCATATTTTGGCGTCCGTGCTAGAGGGGTGCAAAGAGCACCATACAAGCGTGATCGTTGACAGAGCGGCTAACCGGCTTCCGTGCCAGTGGCACGTAAAAAACACCATTCGAGTGTGATCGTTACCAGCCTCGCCTTACTGGCACCTGTGCCGGTGGCATGTGTAAAAGATTCGAGCGTGATCGTTACCAGCGTCGCACTACTGGCACTCGAACCCTGCGCTAGTAGGGTATTAAGAGCACCATCCGAGCGTGATCATTGCCAGAGCGGCAATCTGGCCTCTGTGCCAGTGGCACGTAAAAAACACCATTCGAGAGTGATCGTTACCAGCATCGCCTTACTGGCACCCGTGCTGGTGGCATGTTTAAAAGATTCGAGCGAGGTCGTTGCCAGTACCGCCTGACTAGCCCCATGCCAGTGGCACGTAAAAACACCCACTACACTCTCGGAGTGGTTGGCATTAGGAAGGGCATCGAGCTGTAGATCAAGATTGAAGCCTGGTGCAGCCATCTGGTTCACCAGCCCTCAGTCATACATCCAACCCATGCTAGCATGGAAAGCGAACATTAAACGATGATGATGATGATGATTCTGTTTTTAATTAATTTAGATTTATGAATTGTCTTACTTACTTATCATTATCAGAATTATGTCAAAGATAACAATTGTTTTTTTCTATCCTGATTAAACATAAAATTTTAATAGATTAAAATGTTGTGCCTCCCTACTTGAAATATATTAGTCTATCCTTAAATAAAGTATGATATATTGGCAAGCACAAGTGTCTTGTTATAGAGGAGTCACATGGTTAACCTGCATTTTATAAGAATGGGTGAGAGGAGCTGGAAAGAAGACAATGATAATTCAGAACATGTTTCGCTCTCATTCAGTTTTGTCCTTGGATCTTAGGGTAAACTTACCCTAAACAAGTATTCCTCTGTCTGCTGGTTATATGATCCCTCTGATGGAAATTCTCTGATAATGGTAAAGTTATAGCAGAAACAAGTATTCTCAATTTTAATATTTATTTTGTATTTTAACTATATTTACAATTTATTGAAGAGATTTAAAAAAATTTTAATTTCAAGGAGAGCACAACATATGAGGCCATGGTACAGCAGCTTTCCAGATAACTTATCCGTGGGACTGTCCATCACTGATATTGTCCAATATTCTCTGTTCTACCTTGACCATGCATTCTGTATTTGATGGGATGTTGGTGCTATAGTGATGGCTGTGGTTTGTACTTCTGTCCTCGGCTACTCACAATCATCAGGTCACACTGCTAGGATGGTTCAGCTGTGTGATTAAGAAGTGTTTCCCAACCGTATGGTTTCAGGTTCAATCCCACTGTGTGGCACCTTGGGCAAGAGTCTTCCACAGCAGCCCTAGGTTGATCAAAGCCTTGTGAGTGGATCCAGTGGGTGGAAACTGAAAGAAACCCCTTATGTATGTAAATGTGTTTGTGTGTGTGTGTGTGTGTGTGTGTGTGTGTGTGTGTGTGTGTGTACTTGTCTTGGCATCATATGATGGTTATAAACAACCATCATGCAAGCAATGTCCTTATTTCCAATCTGCCATAAAAATGTGTCCAACCATGAGGAAATATTACCTTCCTAGAAACAGGAAGCTAACAAACAATGAGTAAAATTAATTGCTAATGTGACATTTTATTTATTTTCAGGGATGATCGATGTGAATGAAACAGCTGAAGTATCTGCCTGTCGCGAACTGAAAGAAGAGACTGGTTATGTGGGCATTGTGAAACATGTTTCACCAAGTAAGGTTTCATTAGGATTTCATCTCTCTCTCTCTCTCTCTCTCTCTCTTCATGTCATCATCATCGTTTAACGTCCGCTTTCCATGCTAGCATGGGTTGGACGATTTTGACTGAGGGCTGGCGAATCAGATGGCTGCACCAGGCTTCAATCTTGATCTGGTAGAGTTTCTACAGCTGGATGCCCTTCCTAACGCCAACCACTCCGAGAATGTAGTGGGGGCTTTTACGTGTGGTGGCACTTAAAAGGCACCATTCGAGTGTGATCGTTACCAGCGTCGCATTACTGGCACTCAAGCCCCGTGCTAGTAGGGTATTAAGAGCACCATCCGAGCGTGATCGTTGCCAGAGCGGCTATCTGGCCTCCGTGGCGGCAATGGCAATGACCTCGCTCGAATCTTTTATGCATGCCACTGGTAACGATTACGCTCGAATGGTGTCTTTTCCGTGCCACCAGCACGGAGGCCAGATAGCCACTCTGGCAACGATCACGCTCGGATGGTGCTCTTAATACCCTACTAGCACGGGGCTCGAGTGCCAGTAACGATCACACTCGAATGGCGCCTTTTAAGTGCCACCGGCACGAAAGCCGGTTAGCCGCTCTGTCAATGATCACACTCGTATGGTGCTCTTTGCACCTCGCTAGCACGGAAGCCAGTCATCGAATTTGATTTTGATTTTTGATTTTTGATTTTTGATGTAACATCCAATTTCCATGCTGGCATAGGTTAGATGGATCGACGGGTCCAGTGGGTTCAAGGACTGTGCCAAGCTTAAGTGTCTGCTTTGGAATGGATTTTATGCCAACCATTTTACAATGTGTATTGGTTGCTTTTTTTATGATGTAATAGAGGGGGTGGGGGTGGGGCAGTTTTATGTTTGGTGAGCATAAGAGAAAATATGGACTGAAGATAGGGCAAGTTGTATGAACAAGTTTTATAAGAGTGTGATAAGAGGGTGACTGATGGTTAGATATGGGTGGAAAGATGAATAGAACAAGAACGAAGAGGTGGCCGATGGTAAATATCAGTATGGGGCGAGCTGGCAGAATCGTTAGTACGCCGGGCGAAATGCTTAGCGGTATTTTGTCTGCTGCTACGTTCTGAGTTCAAATTCCGCCGAGGTCGACTTTGCCTTTCATCCTTTCGGGGTCGATGTAATCGACTTAATCCGTTTGTCTGTCCTTGTTTGTCCCCTCTATGTTTAGCCCCTTGTAGGTAATAAAGAAATAGGTAAATATCAGTATGGGTGGGTGGGAACAGGGAGTAAATGACAGAGTTGGGAGAAGTTGGAGTTTTGTAGAGAGAGATTTTCCATGGACTACATTGCAATTCTGTTGATAGAATTAACAAGAATAGCACATATTTTTCTTTACTGCCCACAAGGGGCTAAACAAAGAGGGGACAAACAAGGACAGACAAATGGATTAAGTCGATTACATCGACCCCAATGCGTAACTGGTACTTATTTAATCGACCCCGAAAGGATGAAAGGCAAAGTCGACCTTGGCGGAATTTGAACTCAGAACGTAACGACAGACGAAATACCTATTTCTTTATTACCCACAAGGGGCTAAACATAGAGGGGACAAACAAGGACAGACATAGGTATTAAGTCGATTACATCGACCCCGAAAGGATGAAAGGCAAAGTCGACCTTGGCGGAATTTGAACTCAGAACGTAACGACAGACGAAATACCGCTAAGCATTTCACCTGGCATGCTAACGATTCTGCCAGCTCACCGCCTTTTAAATTAAAAAGAATAGCATATATTTATTGTAAATTTGTTTTATTTAATTTTATTTTAAGTTGATGTTTCTGTTATTTTTAAAAAAAGTCACCTTCATATTATCATTTCTGCAAAAGCAGCAAAAAATTGAATAAAATGTTCAGTTATAATTATTGTATGTAAGCAAAAGTTTACTTGATGGTAAATGTATTCTTGTAAAATTGCTTGTCATATGATGAATGTGTGTGTGTGTATTTGTGTCTGATATATGTATGTATATGTCTATATCTACATCTATGTAGCAACTACTAAATGGTTCTCTTTCTTGTTTCTCCACAGCAACTTGTCTTGATCCTGGAGTTGGCAACAATTTGGTAACATTGGCTACTGTTGAAGTATGACATCAATTTTATTATAAATTGTTTTCAGTTTTTCATATTAAATTATTTATAAATTTCTCAGACCAAACAAATTCCATCCTTTGACAATTCTGAGCTGAAAAGCTTTCACCAAAACTCATGATGTCTTGCACCTTATGGGTTCACCCAGACACTTCATTATGGCTATTTTTATCTCTTCCCAGCTCCAACTCCATTGTCCCCACCCTATCTTTTAAGGTATTAGTAGCTATGTAGCTCCTTTACCTGTTCTCCTCTGGACCCTTCTCTTATATTTCAATCCCACATCTAGCAAAAAACTGCATCTCTCTGTGTTCATGGTCTTGCAAATTACAAGGTAACTTCATTAGTGCTGGTGCCATGACAAGATGTTCCCAGTACACCCTCTAAAATAGTTGGTGTTACAAAGAGCATCCAGCTGTAGAAACTATGTCCAAGCAGAGACTGAAGCTGGTGCAGTCTTTGAACCTGTTGGAAACTGTCAAATCATTCAACCCATACCAGCATCAATGATTCAACTTAACATAAAGAGGGGCAAAAGCCTATTGGATATTATATTCTTCTGGTACATGTGTGTATTTGTGTCTTGTAGACAGATGTATTGCATTTTGGATGACCTATTGTTTACACATTCCGTTTTTTTCCCCCCAGATTGATGGAGATGACCCCAGCAATCAATCACCCAAGCCAGAGCTGGGTAAGTTTACTAATTTCATCCCAAACTAATCCAAAGTTGTTTGTTTTACATCCCTTGATTGTTTTTATTATTGGGGAAAATACCTTGCAGTAGTTCTTGTGGCTTTTACACTCTGAGTTCAAACCTTACAAAGTCACCTTTGCCTTTCATTATTTCAGGGCCAATAAAATAAGTATTGTGGGTCAATGCTCTCAGCTAAATCCTTCCACTCAAAATCACTGGATTTGTGCCTAAATCAGAAACTATTATTATTATTATTATTATAATGTTCTTTTTATTGGTCACAAGAGCTGAACACAAACCAAAGAAGGACAATACATCGCAGGGGTTAAGTGGGGTTTGGCACAATATCATGTTTAAAATAAATAACAATAACAATTAACTATAAAATTAAACAATAAAAATTCCCCAAAACAGGGTAGCTTCTCTCACGGGCAACTGAGGAGCCCCACACATCCTGGTTACCCCAAATGTCAGGAGTACTTCAGCAGTTGCTTCTTCCCTTCTCAACTTCTCTGGTTTTCAAGTGAATGTTCTGTGTAGGCTCATTCACACGGGCCATCTTGTCCACATTCACTTCTCTCTCCACCCTCACTTTCCTTTTCAAGTGGAACTTGAAAAAGTCAATGAGGGATTGGCCAAAGAAGAAGGTATCTGTCTTCAGTCCATCAGTCTTGTCCACCACACTACCTCCTTCACTATAAGCCACCAGACAGAGAAGAAAACTGCCTTTCTTTTCTGGCCAAAAGAAGGTAGCGGGGCGATCTTCATGATGAACTTGGCTGATAACAGGATCTGTCCTACACACATCAGTAGCTGTTCGACAAAAGTTAACAGGTCAGTCATGCCTGGACACTAGATGAGTGCATGCTAGATGGTTTCGCTACTCTGTGACATCTCGGTCAGCACTTTTGTGTCTGTAGAGCTTGTCTTGAACTGGCAGAACTCCCTGGTAGCACTGCCAGGCTAGGAATTTCTGGAAATTATCAATAGGCCCTGGTCTGAAAGTCCTCCAGAAAACACCAGCTAATAGATCCCATTCATTGGCCAAAGTTTCCCCGAGCACATCGTCACTCTTGTATGTCCCTAATCCCCTATAGAAATCCATTGTGGAACTTCATTACCCAACTGGCAGAGGGCTGTGAGTGCTTCCTGACACTCCAGGTGCCAAGCACCCTTTCTTGGTCTACACTTGATCTAGGACTGTAGCTCCAACAATAAGACAAGTTGCGGAAAATCCTGTCTGACAAACAGCGATCACACCCACTCACTGATAAGAAAATGCTGGAGATGTTGCAACCGCAGTGTATGTCTGCACATCATTAGCTGTGGCATGCTCAGTTCTCCACTCAGCGGCTATTGACAGCAGATGGACTGTATGATGAGCAGAACACGTCCCTCTCACACAAACTGGAAGAACAAGCACTCCAACTTGATCGACCTTGAAGCAGGGCAATAGAGGATGGTCAGGTGGTAGTAGATGACGGAAGCAATATACACATTTCCACCTTTGCCCAACCCTTCAAGGATAGCTTCCTCTCTGCCATTTCTGGGTGAGACTGGCCACATTGCTTATTACCTCTCCCCAGTTCTTGTCCATCTGCAGACCCCAAGCAATTTAACTGGTCCTTCTGTCCAGTGCCCTACAACACTGTTGGTTGGCATAGACCTGTCTCTCCAGGTGCCAAGCTGGAGGCTCACCGACTTGTCCTCATTGATCTTTGTTCTTCTCACCATTTTGTACTCCCTTAAGGTAGCGCTGATCGTCTTGATTTCCAAGCTGCCCAACACTGCAATGGTGATGTCGTCTACATAAGTGAACACGCACCATCTGCATCCTAGTTTGCATGGGATGCCCTTCAAATCATTCAACTTCCTTAGTAATGGCTTGAGAGTTAGCACATACAAAAGGGACAAGAGTTGATGGACCAAATGAGCAATGCTAAACAATTCCAAGAGGTGGCCATTTACTTGACCACCAAACAGATGTCGCTGCACACTGCAACAATCCAGCCTTTGAAAATGGTACTGAAACTGGCCACCATGAGGACAGCCTCCAAGTATTGATGGCCCAATACTTTTACGTGCTGGTGGCACATAAAAGAACCATCCAAATGTGGCCGTTGCCAGCACCGCCTTGACTGGCCTCTGTGCCGGTGGCACGTAAAAAGCACCAACCGATCGTGGCCACTACCAACCTTGGCTGGTACCTGTGTTGGTGGCATGTAAAAAGCACCCACTACACTCACGGAGTGGTTGGCATTAGGAAGGGCATCCAGCTGTAGAAACACTGCCAGATCAGACTGGGCCTGGTGCAGCCTCCTGGCTTCCCACACCCCGGTCGAACCAACCAACCCGTGATAGCATGGAAAGTGGACGTTAAACAATGATGATGATGATGATGAAGTCTAGTATTTATGTGAGGAATTATACAAATTAGAAATAAGGTGTTCTTCACTGTAGACAAAATACTGTTAGAGAATATTAGGAATGACTGTGTATGTCATTGATATTTTTTGCTTTATTCAATTATATTCTTTAAGCAGTAAATTTTTTGCTTTTGAGAATCACAAATTCTCATATATTGACTGAAATATTTCTTGTTTTCATTTTCATAACACCTCTGCTGGCTCCTTTTCCTTTTTTGTGATACTATTACCAGAACCATGTGGTATGTATATTAAATGATTTACACAATAATTTCAAGATTTCAATCAATTCTTTGATTTATTTCACTATTTTTATTGTTGTTTAGATGGTTTCTCCTTGTTCAATTTTGATTAAGCAGACATATAGCTCAAGAAATCCAGCCATGACCATGTAGTCTTTTAGTGACATTATGTTTATTCATTTGTTCCACATGCTAGTCTATATTATCAAGGGAGGTAATTGATGCAGGATTTTTATGGCCAAATGGATGATGATGATGATGATGATGATAATCTTCCTATCGCCAATGGTTTTCAAGTATTTAATTCCAGAGGAATCTGAAAATGCAGATAGCTGAGGGATTTGGGGAAAAGTGTAAATGTCAACAAACACACAAAAAAACTTATCAGTCTCTCTTGCTGAACTGCTAAGTTATGAGAATGTACACACACCTACACCAGCTGTCAAGTGGTGCTAGGGGACAAAGACACACACACATACACATATGCAACAAGCTTCTTTCAGTTTCCTTCTTCCAAATCCACTCACAAGGCATTGGTCAAGCTAAGGTAGACAACGGGTATCATTTATAGGAACTGAGCATGAAGCTATGGGATTGGGAATTGAACCTCTCAACTGCACAGCCTCAGTGGCTGTGTGGTAAGTAGCTTGCTTACCAACCACATGGTTCCGGGTTCAGTCCCACTGCGTGGCATCTTGGGCAAGTGTCTTCTGCTATAGCCCCGGGCCGACCAATGCCTTGTGAGTGGATTTGGTGGACGGAAACTGAAAGAAGCCTGTCATATATATGTATATATATATATATATGTGTGTGTTTGTGTATCTGTGTTTGTCCCCCTAGCATTGCTTGACAACCGATGCTGGTGTGTTTACATCCCCGTCACTTAGCGGTTTGGCAAAAGAGACCGATAGAATAAGTACTGGGCTTACAAAGAATAAGTCCAGGGGTCGATTTGCTCGACTAAAGGCGGTGCTCCAGCATGGCTGCAGTCAAATGACTGAAACAAGTAAAAGAGTAAAAGAGTATATATATATATATAATCAAAATCAAAGTGAAATTCGATGACGGGCACAAACGTGATCGTTGACAGAGCGGCTAACTGGCTTCCGTGCCAGTAGCACATAAAAGACACCATTCGAGTGTGATCATTACCAGCTTCGCCTTACTGGCGCTTGTGCCGTTGGCATGTGTAAAAAAAAAAAAAATTTGAGCGAGGTCATTGCCAGTACTGCCTGACTGGCCCCCATGCCGGTGGCATGTAAAAGCACCCACTACACTCTCAGAGTGGTTGGCGTTAGGAAGGGCATCCAGCTGTAGAAACTCTGCCAGATCAGACTGGAGTCTGGTGCAGCCTTCTGGTTTGCCAGACCCCAGTCGAACCGTCCAATCCATGCTAGCACGGAAAGCGGACGCTAAATGATGATGATATGAGAAACTTTCTCCAAATTTCCCTTTTCTAAATTTCATTACGAGGCATTGATCAATACAAGGCCACAGTTGAAGGCATTTTCCCAGTTGTGTGCTGAGTTTGAACTGTGATCTCTTTGGTTGCAAAGCTAAATTCCAAACTACCCCTAGAAAATGATTTTATTGTCCTCTTGGATGATCATGGTGCTTCCATTGGCTTGTTAGATGGTCATGTAGTTTATGTTTTGCCCCTTTAACAGATTTATGAAAATGCTTATTTTAAATTCTTCTTAAAATGCTGTTTTCTCTTTTGTAGAATTCATAGAAACAATAAAAGTTCCTATTTGTGAATTATTGGTTCAACTGAATGGTAAGAGATTTCAATTCTTTACATTTCTCAAGACCCACCACATTTTCACATGTCACTCTTCCTGTCTTTACTGATATTATCTCTTCTGTTCTTCACCATTCTGATGGGAGTACTAAACATTATGCACAATCTTGCTACCGCAAAATGTTATCTGTCTGTGAAGGCCCTAGGCATAGTGTGTCTTCCTCTCAGAGAACCTGCAAAAGCCCTAGGGCATAACCAGACTTTTCTGTCACTAAATTATACAAAACAGAAATAGATTGACAATGACCCTGCTCCCAGCACACTATTACTTTCTAGTAAGCCCTGTCTAGCATTTTTGAGAAGTTATCAAAGTCCATTGAAAAATATAAATGACCTTATTCATAATCAATTATTTGTGGCCTCCCACCTTCTGTACGTGGCCGATGCCAGCGCCGCCTTGACTGGCTTCCATGCCGGTGGCATGTAAAAAGCACCAACCATTCGTGGCCGTTGCCAGCCTTCCCTGGCACGTAAAAAGCACCCACTACACTCACGGAGAGGTTGGTGTTAGGAAGGGCATCCAGCTGTAGAAACACTGCCAGATCAGACTGGAGTCTGGTGCAGCCTCCTGGCTTCCCAGACCCCGGTCGAACCGTCCAACCCATGCTAGCATGGAAAGCGGATGTTAAACGATGATGATGATGATGTGGTGATATGTGCTTGAGAAGCCCATCAAGCCAAATGAAATTGTAGACCTGGCCAATGCCAGTGTCTTGTAACTGGCTCCTATGCTGGTAGCATGTAAAATGCACCCTTTGAGCATTGTGCTTTATGGAAGTAGTGACGAGTGACTGATTCCTTCACCAATATGCCGTGCTTGAGAAGACCTGTCAAGTGAAGTGAGATCATAGCTGTGGCCAATGCTGGTGTTCTGTAACTGGCATGTAAAAAGCACCCACTACACTGTGGAGTGGTGGACATTAGGAAGGGTATCCAGCTGTAGAAACTATATCCAAATCAGATTGAAACCCAGTGCAGCTCCCCCTGTCTAACCCATGCCAGCATGGAAAACTGATGTTGAATGAAGATGATGATGGTGTGGTGAGCTGGCAGAATTGTTAGCACACTGGATAAAATGCTTAGCTGCACTTTTTCTAGCTTTATACTAAATTCAGATCCTGTCGGGGCCAACATTTGCCCTCCCCCAAAATGTCAGGCCTTGTACTATGGTGTAAAGCAGTTATCATTGTTTTTATAGCAGAACCATTGGTACACTGGACAAAAAGCTTAGCAGCATTTTGTTCATCATGACATTATGAAATCAAATTCTGCCAAAGTCGACTTTCATCCTTTAAGGGTCAATAGATTAAGTACCAGTTTGAGTACAGGGGTCATAACTGATTAGCATCCTCCCACAAAATTTCAGAACTTCCAGCTGTAGAAACTCTGTCAAATCAAGATTGGAACCTGGTGCAGCCATCTGGTTCGTCAGCCCTCAGTCAAAATCGTCCAACCCATGCTAGCATGGAAAGCGGACGTTAAACGATGATGATGATGTGCCTATAGTAGAAAGAATTATTATTAAGGTAACAAAGTGACCGAACCTTTAGTAATTTCAGACAAAATTCTTGGTGGCATTCTTTCCGGCACATGTTAGATTTACATCCCACCTAGGTCAGCTTTACCTTTTGTCCTTTCAGGCTCAATAAAATAACTACCAGTCAAGTACTGGAGAGGGTGGGGTGTCAATGATATCAACTAACCCTCCTCGTACGAAAATTGTTGGCTTTGTGCAAAAATTAAAAATTTAAAATGTAGCTTATCCTCAACACAAAATCATGTTGTGTTAATCTTTTCCAGAATTTGCTGCCCTTGGTTACGTTATCAACTCTCAGGTTTACAGTTATGCGATTGCAATGGAACAGTGCAAGAAGAAAAAACAAATAGTTTGATATTTCTTATAATCTTTCTTTTTTTACCAAACATGATTATATTTTTCTAAAAGTTAAAAATAAAGAACATTTTCATTTTATCTAAGCAACCACTATATTGCTGGTTATTATTGATTCAGCTCTTTCTCGTATTTCCATTTCCCCCTATTAAGATTTTCTGTACAAATATCCCTGTAAATATACATCATCAATCCAATGTCCACCTATACAAGGTGGGCCAAAAGTCACAAAGGTCTGATTGCATACTGTGTATCTGTGAATATATATGGTGGCTTCAGCTTTGGCACTAACAGCATTTTTATACTTCATGACATTTTGTCCTACACTGTACAAAAATATACTCAACATTTTAAGAACCAACATAAACTACAACTAGCAGACTAACTCCGTCAGCGTAGACTCAGCAGTGTAGTGTATGATCACAACACTTTCAGCCAAGACAAAGTTTCTCATATATATATATGTATGGTATATAGTATATATATAAATATATATGGTATATATATAAATATATATATGGAGAAGATCGTTAATTTAAAAATAAAATAACGATTTTATCAAGTGGTCAGCATGGAAAAAATAACCTTCAAAGGTAATAATTATTAAAATTATAAATTAGGGTATCTATGAGATACCACCATGCTGAAAATAGCAGCCATGATCTGACTCTAAAACCACCTTAATTGTCCATATATATCAACATGGAGAGAAAACAAAGAGACAAAATGAAACTAGTAAAAAATTCTGTACGTGGCCGATGCCAGCGCCGCCTTGACTGGCTTCCATGCCGGTGGCATGTAAAAAGCACCCACTACACTCACGGAGTGGTTGGTGTTAGGAAGGGCATCCAACTGTAGAAACACTGCCAGATCAGACTGGAGCCTGGTGCAGCCTCCTGGCTTCCCAGATCCGGCCGAACTGTCCAACCCATGCTAGCATGGAAAACAGACATTAAATGATGATGATGATATATTATATATATACATACATATATAGTATACATAATATATTTTATTTTTATACACATATAATAGATATTGCTGCATATGCTATTAAAAATCAGTATTGTTGTTTTTTTATTTATAATTTGTTTTCACTTATGCCTCACCGTAGTACAACACCAAATAGTTCTTTCATTTCAGGCATTGAAATATGTTCTGATCCAGTTTTCGTGGTGTTGATAAGCCATGAAAATGGCAAAATATTGGCCACCACCACTCTTGGTTTGATCTGTGGTGAGTTGCCTCACCTGGTCTATGACTTTGGGGTGTTTTAACATCCAGCATTATTAGGGAGATTTCCCTAAGCATTATTACACAGTGAATGCAACAAATAAACAAAACAAACATTGTCTATGTGAAATCAATAACATATGTGTAGGCCTCTTTCAGTTTCTATCTATCAAATCCAGTCAAGTAGCTTTGGTCAGCCCTGGGGCTGCAGAAAACATCTGCCCAAGTTGCCATACAGGTACATAAAAAGAATTCATCATCATCATCATTTAACGTCCGTTTTCCATGCTAGCATGGGTTGGACGGTTCAACCGGGGTCTGGTAAGCCATGGAGGTTGCACCAGGCTCCAGTCTGATCTGGCAGTGTTTCTACAGCTGGATGCCCTTCCTAACGCCAACCACTCCGTGAGTGTAGTGGGTGTTGTTTTACGTGCCACCAGCACAGGGGTCAGAGCAGGCTGGCAAACGGCCACGATCGGTTGGTGCTTTTTACGTCCCACTGGCACGGAGGTCAATCGAGGCAGCGCTGGCTTCTGCCATGTTTGGACGGTGCTTTTACGTGTCACCGGCACAGGTGTCTTAACTACAAATTTCCATTTGAACTTTTATTTTGATAAAAATAAACCAACACAAAAATGGATTCAGAATATGCGAAAAAGAAAGAAAAAAGTATGCCTTTTGTTGTTTTTAATATAAGATTTTATTATTACATAACTAACTGCCCCATAGAACGGTTTATGAAAACTGCCGTTATTTACAAGTGATGAATTTGCAAAGTTGAATCCACGTAGTCCATCTGGTTCTTTCAATTACTACATGGGCTATCTATTTCTTCTTAGCCAGCCAGCCAGCCCCTACTTTATATCAGAGGGGGGAAAAAACAAAAACAAGAAAGCATAATAGAACCTGTCTGACATTTAGTGTTGCTTGTCGTTGGGTTTAGATTCTCAAGGAGGATTTTTGAAGAATCAGTCAGATGCAACTAGTTGACTTGTAAAAGAGGAGATAGAGCGTCATGAGTATAATGAAAGGTGGAGGAAGGGTGGTAGTAGTAGTAGTAATAATAGGAGGAGGAGGAGGGCAGCAGTGGTAAAGTGTGGGAATGATAAAGATGATCGCAGCAACAATAAAATGATGTTAGAATAGTTATGATTTTGGAATGGGGTCAGAGTTGGGAATTGTAAAATATGGAAGTTGAATGAGGAGTTTAAAAATTAAGGTATGGGAGGAAACAAAAACCAAACAAACAACATATATGTATGTGTGTGTGTGTGTGTAGTCATCAATCATTACTTCTCCATATATCATTATTTTAAATCTTAGAGATAAATTTTAGTTATGATGAAGAGTCAGATTAAAACAATAATAATGACAGTGATAATAATAACGATGGTTTCAAATTTTGGCACAAGGCCAGCAAATTTTAGGAGAAGGGTCAAGTTGATTATACTGACCCCCAGTGCTTAACTGGTACTTTATTTTACTAAACCTGAAAGGGTGACAGTCAAAATTGACCTTAGTGGCATTTAAGTTTAGACTGTAAAGAGTTAGAAGTAATGCTGTTAAGCATTTTGCCTGACACGTTTGTGATTCTGCCAGCTCACTGCCCTAACACCAACAACAATAATAATGATAATCCTTTCATCTACAAGCACAAGGCCTGAAATGATGGCACAGTAGGGGTCAAGTTGATTACATTGACCCCCAGTGCTCAACTGGGACTTAATTCGTTGACCCCCAAAGTCAACAGACATCCTAGAAACAAATATGAGAAAGGAATTGATTTTTTGTTTTTTTATATTTAAGAGAAAACATTAAGACAAATAAATAAAATGAAGTGCAAGCAGGTTTTTTTTTTTTGTTGAGAGTTTTACACTGTGGAGATGAGAGAGAGAGAGAGAGAGAGAGAGAGAGAGAGATGTAAATTATGGAAGGATGTAACATGGCATTGCAAGAAGAGGTTGAAGAAGGCAAGTCGACTAGCGAAAAATGGTTTATGAGAAGAGACATCTTGGCTGGTTTCGCATAATCATATGTATGAATAAGGGGGGGGGGAGAGAGAGAGAGGTGTATGCATTGTATGAATGTATGAAATACAAAAATGTTCTAAGTACAATTTTTATTCCATCTCCAGAAATCTTTTAAGGTGATATTATTATGAAATACTTTTCTTTTAAGAAACGGTAAAAATGTAAGTTTGTAGAGTAATGGATGTAATTATAGTCAATTAACTAGTCCAATGGTCCAACATAGTTGATTCCAAGAAAAGGGGGAAAATGGAAATGGTGTTGGGCAAATATACAATTACAAGGGTATGTAGGTCTCCCGCCTTTTCCCACCCTAAAAGGGCCAGTATATTCATAGGGGTTAGTATTTTTTCATCATTTCTGTTCTATACAGAAAGTTTTATTGTATGTCTCTAGTTAAAGTGGTTGATCAAGAGGAAGAAGTGTAATAGTTTCAAAGAAATAAAACAGTTTTAGAGAAGGAATTGACATTTCAGTTGTTGAAATTGCATGTCATTCACCCACTACCCAACAAAAGAACGGAAAAGAAAAAAAATACAACTATATACAATTAGGAGGGACACCCCTCCAGTTTTTCAAAGAAAAATAATTTCTTTTTTAAATTGGCAAATAAAAATTGAATATATAACAATTATATATGATTATATATATATATATACACATACACACACACACATATATATACATACATATATATATGTATACATACATATATATATACATACACATATATACACATACATACATATACACATACATATACATACATACACATACATATATATACACATATATACACATACATATACATACACATACATATACATACATACATATATATATACATGTATATACATACATATATGTATGTATACACATATATATATTTGTACACACACACACCACATATATATATATAATTCAAATAGTTACTTGCTAAAAAAAATAAATAAAAAAAAAAGGATCTGAATGTCTGAAAAGTGATAAAATATACAGAGAGAGAAAAAGGTGAGGGAGAAGAACTTAACATGCTTATGAGGTGGACAAAACTGTTGAACTTAGGTGAGATTCCTTCAAAGCCAAAAGTAAAAATTAGCGGCGATTTTCACCCTAACCCCCCTCCCCCGCCATTGTTTCAAAGATTGCATCGGTATTTTTTTTTAAAAGACATGAAAATACAGACGACAGATATGAGATGAATGAATGATGACGATGATTATGGCGATGACAATGATGATGATGATAATGGTGACAGTGGTGGTGTTGATGATAATACAGATGACGAAGAGATTGCAGAAGAGGAAGAGGGCTGCTGGAAGAGGATCTGCTTTTTTTTGTTTTTTTTTTTGTCTGTAGTTGTAATTATGGATTGGTTTGAGCTACAGATGTAGAGTCTTGTAGCAGACAGTCCTGTCCAATAGTTTTTGGATCAACATTCCAGGACCAGATTTCTTCTGATAAGTAAAAAAGCTGCTAATCAGGCAGAGGCTGAGTTTACAGCTTATCATGTTCATCTTCATTTTTCAGTTTCTTCACATTCGGAGGGGATGCAGCTTTACTGCAAGACAAAACACACAGACACGAGTATAAATACATGTAATACATCAGTGTTAAGAGATAAAAGAATTAGGAGCAGGTCTCTTCATTACAAAGTCACAAATATACATTGAAATAACCATGTGTAAAGCATCTTTCGAGTGTTGGGCCCCACGAGGCCGAGCCCTTTGACAATATGCTGTGCTTGAGTAGAAGACCCATCAAGCCAAGTGAAATTGTAGTCGTGGCAGATATTTGGGTCACACAACTGGAACCTGTGCTGGTGGCATGTAAAAAGCACCCATTGCACTCTCAGAGTGGTTGGTGTTAAGAAGGGCATCCAGCCGTAGAAACCATGCCAAATCAGACTGGACTCAATTTACCATCCCTGGTCAAACCACCCAACCCATGCCAGCATGGACAATGGACTTTAAATGATGATGATGTATTTACAGGGCAAATAGTCAGAAATAGTTTTTATTATTAATAATGCTAAGAGATTTTTGCATAGAATATATAAACTGTTAAAACATTTAATAAAACAAGGGTACAGGATATGGTAAATTGGTTACAACTTTTAATCGCTGTTTGGGTGGGAGACTTGAAATTTTAAATAAATATGGGGTAGTATCTAGTCTTCAACTTTGGAAATATTCGTAAAGATTTGGATTTTTCATGATTCAAATTATTTACTTATTACAACACCAATATTGTTTGAGACAATTGAGGAAGAAATAATTATGTACTACGTCATCTATAGTTAAAATAATCATTTAATTTCTGGAAGTGATGAACCATGTGCTTTGAAGAAATATGTACGTGTTAATACTTTGTAGTTATATTATCTTTTAAAGAGTTTTAATTTAGCTTTCATCATAACAAAGTTTTATAATAATAGTTAATTACAAAGTATACTTTTATTAGTTCCTATTTAACAAATTTAATGTTTCTATTAGTTACTGGAAAGTTAACATAATCATCATCATCGTCGTTTAACGTCTGCTTTCCATACTGGCATGGGTTGGACGGTTTGACTGAGGACTGGCGAGCCAGAAGGCTGCACCAGGCTCAATCTGATCTGGCAAGGTTTCTATAGCTGGATGCCCTTCCTAACGCCAACCACTCCGAGAGCGTAGTGGGTGCTTGTACGTGCCACCGGCACGAGGACCAGTCAGGCTGTACTGGTGACGGCCATGCTCAATTGGTGTTTTTTTTTATGTGCCACCTGCATAGGAGTCAGCACTAGCAACAATCTTGCACGAAAGTTGTTTTTCACATGCCACCGGTACAAGTGCCAGTAAAGTAATGCTGGTAACAATTGCGCTTTTTATGTGCCACCAGCACAGGAGCCAATCAGCGGCCCTGGCAACGATCACGCTCGGATGGTGCTTTTAACGTACTACTGGCACGGGTGCCAGTCAGGTGGTACTGTCATATTAAGAGTATGTAGTGTTTCTATTATTAACTTTTGAATTATGAAATAATGAGTTTCACCCATAATTATTATATTATTCATTAAATTCAATCGTGTTTTTGTTTTGGAGAGAATTGAAATAAAGCTCTCAATTTCTGTTATTAACCCTTTCGTTACTATATTTCTGACCAAAATACACCCCTCATGAGTTTCAATTAAATTCTAAAATAATCATGAATTTAGGCTTGTTTCATTAAATAACTGTAACTTTTTTACTTATCAACATTTTAATGTGATATTTGGAACATAATTAAAGAAAGGGTTCTTAATCAATTCTATTGCATAACTTTTGTCTCAAAGTGACTTTAATTACAGGTAAATCCAGGTAAATTGAGCAAAAGGTAAAAATATTAAAATTTTGTTTAAACATCACCATAGAAAATGAATCATCAGCTAATATTCAAATGGGTATGCAACAAAATTTTGATAAAGAAGAATTGTGCACATCACTATATCATCAGTTGAATTTAATGCACAACAGGTGTACCATAAAGGTGGAATAAAGTGAAATACTGGAATCCACCGTAAGTTTGACCGAACTAAGGAAATCGGTCAAAAAATAATATATGGCCCTGGTTATGGCATGGAAGTGATAAATTCCAGACCACATCGTTCCCTAGGCCATGCTGACTAACATTATCTTCCCTGTATAAAAACTAAATCCATGCAGTACCCAGTATTTGCTTCACAAATTTTCCGAAATTTGAACCCCCATTTTGTGTTTGTTTACATTTTGTTTTCGCATTGATCGCTTCAAACAATAACTTCCAGACCACATCATACCCTAAGCCATGCTGACTAACTTTAGTTTCCCTGTATAAAAACTAAATCCACAACAGTACCCAGTATTTGTTTCACAAATTTTCCAATTCAGAATCAATGCTTGATAACATGAAACTCCTATCCATTTTCAAAGTTGAAGAAAAATCGATGCCGAAAAAAATCTCCCAAAATTCAGGGAATTAAAATTACACATCGATCGTTGTACAAAACTGTAGATGAACTGTTTACGAAGTATAATCACATATTTTCACGAATGTACTAAAGAGATTTGCTCTGATATTCTCATTTAAATAGGAATAGGTAAATTCGGGCGGTTTGGTCACATTAACCAAAATTTTTTTCGGGCAGCTTTGGGCGGTTTGGTAACGAAAGGGTTAAAGTAGAAACTATGGAAGACTGGTGGGATTATTATTTGCATGAACTTAAAGATTGGTCGCTATTTAGTATATAATTTAGTTGTTGTAGGTTTACTATTAATATTGATACAGATGTACATAGATTTATTTTTTTCTTGTTGTTTAATTTTAAAGTTTGTGTTTAATCCTGTCTATATTTGATTGAATATTGTACATACGGGTAAATGTGTTTGAGAGTTGTGTATTTTGTTTGCTGGTATGTTTGTTCCCAAACAGCACTTCTTTTAGTGCTGTTGACACCACTGGATTGAATGGTACTGCCCGGGTGTCGAAACCATAATGATATCCGTGGGGCAGCTGATGATGGAAATAGGTTGGCTTATTGGTATGGTTGTTTTTGTATATGTGGAATAGTGTTGTAACATATCCTTTTGATATGTTTATACACACGCACATACATGATGTCTCAATGCATATTTGTGATGTAAAAATCTAAATATTTCTTCACTGATCACATTTCTGCACCTTCTCAGGACATGAGATATGGTATATCAGATGTGTTAAACTAGCTGAGGTGTACCAAGAGTAAGACTAGATGTGGTACAATAGTTGCAGTGCACCGGGTGTGGTATACTAAGTAAGGTACACTAAGTGTACCTTAAGGCGGCAAGCTGGCAGAAATGTAAGCACGTCGGGCGAAATGCGTAGCCGTATTTCATCTGCTGTTACGTTCTGAGTTCAATTTCTGTTGAAGTTGACTTTGCCTTTCATCCTTTCGGGGTTGATTAAATAAGTACCAGTTATGCACTGGGGTCGATATAATCGACAATCTGTTTCTCCTGTGTTTAGTCCCTTGTGGGTAGTAAAGAAATAGGTACACTAAGTGTGGTACATTTTATATCATACACTTGGCGAGGTACTACAAATGTACACTGGATAAGTTACAGGAGATGTGAAACATTAACTGGAGTCCACAGAATGTGGTACCCCAAATAGAGTACATTTAATGTATGACACTTGATGTGAGAGACAAATGAAGGCCGTGTCTGTCTGCAAAGCATCGTGTTGCTATCATTAGACATTAGTAATTTCACAATCCTGACTTAGTTTAGAAGAGAAGAAAATAAGAGTGAAATAGTAAAAATAATTACATGTCTCCAGCTGCTAGAGGTCGTTTTATTGTCACTTTGTTGGCAGCAGCGGCAGCAGCAGCAGCAGCACCAGGACTTTGACCAGCATCTGCAGAAAAATTACAAAAACAAAAAAACAACCAGCATTAGTCTCTTTTCGCCAATTATCACAATAGAACAAAGAAATAAAAGAAAATGTAAGTAAACAATATTGAATGAAGTAAAAGTGTTACTATAATATTAAATGAGGCAGCGAGCTGGCAGAAACGTTCGTGCGCCGGGCGAAATGCTTAGCGGTATTTCGTCTGCTGTTATGTTCTGAGTTCAAATTCTGCCGAGGTCGACTTTGCCTTTCATCCTTTCGGGGTCGATTAAATAAGTACCAGTTACACACTGGGGTTGATATAATCGACAATCTGTTTGCCTGTCCTTGTTTGTCCCCTCTATGTTTAGCCCCTTGTGGGCAATAAAGAAATATATAATATTAAATGAGAAAATATTTTGTAATCTAATTTTCTCATCTGACTAAAGTGCTAAGAATTTCATAGGAAAAAAACCCCTTCAAAACTTGAGAAGCTACTGAAGATCAAAGAATGCTCAGTCCCCTTTCACAGTTCACAAAACAAGTCGACAAAAACTTAGAATTATTTTAGAACTATTCAATCACTATCTCTCTTTCACAACCATCTTTTAAAATAAGCATTAGACAACTGAGGTCTGTAAACTATGTATTAGAGACACCAGAGAAATAGACAGAGAATGAAGCTACTTTTATAATAACTGTTTTTATGTCAATCATCATCGTTTAACACTCGCTTTCCATGCTAGCAAACCAGATGGCTGCACCAGGCTCCAGTCTTGATCTGGCAGAGTTTCTACAGCTGGATGCCCTTCCTTATGCCAACCACCCCATGAGTGCAGTGGATGCTTTTACGTACCACCGGCACGGGGGCCAGTCAGGCAGTACTGGCAACGACCTCGCTCAAATCTTTTTACACATGCCAACGGCACAGGTGCCAGTAAGGTGATGCTGGTAACGATCCCGCTCGAATAGTGCCTCTTACATGACACTGGCATGGAAGCCAGTTAGCCGCTCTGGCAACAATCATGCTCGGATGGTGCTCTTAGCACCCTACGAGCATGGGGCACAAGTGCCAGTAAGGCGAAGCTGATAACGATCACACTCGAATGGTGCTCTTTTATGTGCCACTGGTACAAACTGAATACTCTTTAGAAGAATACATATTTACTTTTACAAAGAAAAACTGACAGTGGCTTTGAAATTTGGCTTGTTTGCCCCTGTGTATGTGTGTGTGTGTGTATACACAAACACAATTTTTTTTCTTCTCAATTTTTGCCTATCATATGCATTCACAAAGCCTTGGTTGGCCCTATGCTATAGCAGAAGACAATTCAATTGTCTTTTCCAAATGCAAGCCCTGCCTCCCACCTCACAAATCAATAGAAACACAACTGAACTCATTTCCGTACTGACCTTGTAGCCACCTGACCTGGGTAGCTGGACCATAACCTTTCTCATTTCTGGCAGCAATTCGGAATATAATGGCAGGTTTGGTAGTGTAGTCAATATGAGCAGAAGCCAGGCTGGCTGTGGTAACAACACATGAGGGACTTGGACCACAATAGACTCGAACAAAGGCCAGCTGAGCTGGTGATCCAGGTTTCTGGTCAACTTGGGTAGCTGCCGCATTTCTCACAGCAAGATACACAGAATATTCAGTAATTTTGCCAGCTGTGTTCTGTGGTGGTTCCCAGGACAGATGGGCACCTTCGGAACTCTGAAATAAAGAATTTGAAAACACCAAAATAATATTTCACTTGACCTGATTGATCAGACCTTAATATACATCATTAAAGGTTTAAAAATATGTTGTATTATGTCCTCAGAATGAGGGGCGTTTGAATAGAGAGCAGTTTGCACATACCTTACTTATTTTAATAGCCGATGGTGCTCCAGGGAATCCAGGTAGACAAGTTTTGAAAGCAGATACTTCACTGAAAGGACCTCGTCCACAAGCATTTATTCCAGCAACACGGAATTTATAAGCAGTACCAGGCAACAGCTCTTGTCGCTTTAATACACTGTGGTCAGGTATACTAACAACATCGATATCCTATAAAGAAATCACAAGTAATTCATATCAAGTGATATTAATAACCAATTTTATACAATGCTTACAATATATTGTCTTGACCCAGAAACATGCATGTCTCTAGATGCAGGCCTAGCTGTTGGGGGTGCTTGCCTCCCCTTTGCAAATATAAGGACACAGGAAATGTGTGAAGGCCGACAGGAAGCGTTGATGCTTCCTAGGGCTAAATAGCAGTGGTGTAATTCCCTTTACGGGACTGTCACGTTATGTTGACAGTATACAACCACTATATCACCCCGCCACCGCTCATGTCTCTCTGAGATATTTAGAAATTTAATATTTCTAATTTCTGAGATATTTCCTATAAAAAAAAATCATCATTAAAGACAAAAATCAGTGCTATTTGTATCAATACAAGATTAAATTTATATAAAGAAGCCCCCACCCCACCCATATTTATCATTGACCACCTCCCAGCCTTTATCACTAAATCCAAAAAGCACCCACTACACTCTCGGAGTGGTTCGCATTAGGAAGGGCATCCAGCTATAGAAACTTTGCCAGATCAGATTGGAGCCTGATGCAGCCTGTGGTTTACCAGTCCTCAGCCAAACCGTCCAACCCATGTGTTCCTGGATTCTCAGAACTTTCAAGTCGAGAGATATCCACACCATCATCTTCTCCACTTCTGACTGACCCCACCTTGAATACTGTTGTTCACTGTGGTCTCCCCACACAAAACAAAGTATCATGAAAACTGAAGTACCTCGAAGGTCACAAAAAAGATAGATGGCATGATAGGCCTTGACGATTGGGGTCGACTAAAAAAGTTCAAGCTTTATTCTCTCCAACGCCACTGTGAGCACTAAATCATCTGCATGATGTGGGAAATATTCCATCATAATTGCCCAAATGATGTTGGCATCACTTTTAAGATACACCCAAGACTTGAGCCCTATGCTATCCACCCACAACATAAATCATACTCGTATCACATAACAATATGGCACAATTATTTCACCACAATTGGCCCCGCTCTCTTTAACATTACACCAAAACACATTAAAACAGAAACAGACCCCATAAAGTTCAAGAAGTCTTTGGACAAATTCCTTCAAAGAATCCTGGCTAAATCTCCTACACCCAGATATGTCTCCATAAACAATAACCCTCTCTTCTCCTCGAGTGGGCCATGTTGTCCGATTCCTGATTTGAATGACTTTGCCAGGTGGCGCTATTAAGTTAGACATGGCCTGGGCCAATATTGGACAAAAATCTATTAAAGTATCAAAGTAAAGTGCGTGCATATATATATAAACCTGCAATGATCAGATTAAGATGCATACTTACATCTCCATTGCCCTGGTTAGATTCTGATGGTAGGTGACAATGAGAGACAAGACATGTTGTTCCTTTGATGATTCCAACATCATACCATTGGTTAGCTTCTTTTTTTACAACCACTCCAGCAGGCTTCACAGCTGACTCAGATTTTATACCCTACAAAGCATAGAAAAGTAAATGTTAACACGATGATGATGATGTTAGATAGTATAAGCAACAATTTGAAATGTTACAGTAATTAGACTAATTAAACCAAGTCCGCATAGATGGTGGTGCACTAGCATTTAATGATTCTGCCAAGAAAGAGGCTTAGAAATGCTATTAGAAAAAACTGCAGAAAGTGGAGAATGAATGGAAGGAGGAGAGTGTGCCAAATGTGGACCCAACTGAGGGACCAGCTACCCAATTAGACAAAGCAATTAAGGATATGAAGACAGAGAAAGCCCCTGGCCCTTCAGGAATCACTGCTGAGATGCTTAAAATATCTGGCTGTGTAGGTTATGGTCTAGTCACCTGTATAGTTAACCAGGTGATACATGAAGGAGTCATACCCAATGACTGGTGTAGCAGCACCATAGTCAACTGCTACAAAGGTAAAGGTGATAACTTAGAAATAATTACAGAGGTATCAAGTTGTTGGATCAGGTGATGAAAGTTACCTGATCCAACTAATTAGGGAGAGAGTCTAGTTGAGATGCAGTTTGGTTTTGTGCCAGGGAGAAGCATCACTGATGCTATATTTCTGGTAAGGAAGCTGCAGGAGAAATACTGAGCCAAAGATAAACCTCTGTACTTGGCTTTTGTTGATTTGGAGAAAGCCTTTGACAGGGGTCACCCAATCCCATATCTGGTGGTCAATGTGGAAACTAAGGATAGACGAGTGGTTGGTGAGAGCTGCACAAGGAAGCTGTCAGTAAGGTGAGGATTGGCAACAATTAAAGTGAAGAATTCAGGGTACATGTAGGGGCTCAAGGATGGGTCCTCAGCCCCCCTCCCCTCTTGTTCATCATAGTCCTCCAGGCAAAAACAGAAGAATTCAAGACAAAGTTTAGGGTGTTTTGTGTGTGGCATATGCACAGGGGCAATAAACACCAAAGATGTGCAGAAGAAAGATTCCATCACATGATAGGGGAAAAAACAAGAAGTAGTTGACAGCTTCCATTACCTAGGTGACCAAGTCAGTCGCAGGGATAGATGCTCTGAAAGTGTGGCTGCTAGAATAAGAATAGACTGGGCAAAGTTCAGAGAGCTCCTACCTCTGATGGTAGCAAAGGGCCTCTTGCTCAGAGTGAGAGGTAGATTGTATGATGCATGTATGCGAACAGCCGTGTTACACAGCAGTGAAACATGGGCTGTGACTGCTGAGGACATGCTTAGGCTTGAAAGAAATGGAGCTAGTATGATCTGCTGAATGTGTAATGTCAGTGTGCATACACAACAGATTGTTAAGTGCCCTGAGAGAAAAGTTGGACATAAGAAGCATCAAATGAGGGGTGCAAAAGAGACGACTGCACTGTGTGATCATGTGATGCTTGTGGACAAGGACAGCTGTGTAAACATGCAAATCTTCAACTGTGGAGGGAACTTGTAGTACAGGTAGACCCAGGAAGGCACAGAACAAGGTGAAGCATGATCTTCGAACTTTGGGCCTCACAGAGGCAATGATTAGTGACCGATACCTTTGGTGATATGATGTGCTTGAGAGGACCTGTCAAGCCAAGTGGCTGAGCTCTTTTTGAGTGTTGGACTCCACGGAGGCAAGGAGCGAGACCTTGGGCATTATGTTGTGCTTGAGAAGAAGACCCATCAAGCCAAGTAAAATTGCTGTCACACAAACGGCACCCATTATTTCCTCGGAGTGGTTGCCAACTGTGGTTGAACTCTCCACCACATGCCAGCATAGACAATGGACACTAAATGATGATGATGATAGATAAAATAATTTTAAAAGCGGAAAGAAATTAATGGACAAGCAGGTGCTCTAGTGTAATAGATAAGGGGGGATGGGGTAGCATTCCTGGCTGTCGATAGACGCAGTCCCACCAGGGGGAGCCTATTACTACTTTCTATGTCACAGTGATGTCTATAATGGCTAACCATCATGAATAATGATTGATGCCAACATTGGTGGCTGAGTGGAAATAAACAGACTTTAAAATAAAAAACAAAACAAAACAACAGTTTATGAAGAAATTCTCTAACTTGTTTTGAATCTGTGGCATCGGCAGAATTTGGCAGTCCATTGGTAGTAGCTGTTGCTGCTACTGGTGTTACAACTGCCACTGGTGTTGTGGATGTAGGTAGAGGCTGTGGACCGGTTGCAGGTATTGGAGCAGCAGAACTTGTCTCTTGCTTCACTATTGTGGTGGCTGATGCTGCTGCAGCACTTGCAGCAGTCGTTACAGCAGCTGTAGCAAGGGTTGCTAATGGATCTACAGAAAAAGACAGAAAAATGTTCAGTTAATCCTTTCATCAGTGCACATGCAAAAAATATGTGGAGATGGACAAGAAACAATAAACCATATTGTCTGTGGCCGCCCAGTCCTGGCTAAGAAGGAATAACAACAGAAAAAACATGGTATAGGCATACGCCATAAAAGGTAGCACAAAATGAGAAAGCAACCAAATCATGGGATATTCCAATGCACACAGATAGAGAAAGTAAGAGCAATAAGCCAGATATAGTTGTCAGAGTTCATGAAGAAAAAGTGCTTTCTAATTGATGAATCAAGACCAGCAGATGACAACGTTTCTGTAAAAGAAATGGAGAAACTCTCAAAATATAAAGACCTGGAAATAGAGGTAACCCAAATACGAAGTCTAAAAACAAAAACAACTCCCAATCATAATGATAAAAAAATATTCAGACAAATACATAGCAAAAACACCAGGACTTACAAATATATATAACATACAGAAAATTGCACCACTTGGCATTGCACACATCCTACGCAAAACACTTTCAATACAGTAACAATAAGAGCATCACAACAAACCACAGCACATATCCAAGGAACACAGAGCTGCACTTGGTAGTGAAGTGAAAGCACACTATAAAAATAAAACTACTGAATAATAATAATAATAATAATAATATTGCCGCTGTTAGAATTAACAATATAATACCTACAGAAAATGTGATATACCCACAAACATTTAAGAAACTAGATGCTTGGGGGTGTTGTGAAAATGTCAGATCAAGAAATGAACTGATCAAAAGATGAATTATTTGAAAGACCAATTTTTCCGAAGTTGATTAGTTTGAAACGCCATCTCACTATATATAAACGGCAAAATGTTTGTCTGTGTGTGTGTCCTTTATACAAATCCACAATTTTTCAGTTAGAAGGCTCACACTTTCTATGGTCATTCAAAACCGTCCAAGGGTGGTCGTGCACATCTTTACATTTCCCCAGTCACACCCGCAAAGCCATAAAAAAAAAAAAAAAAAACGATAAACTGACCCCTTATGTTTCAAGTAACAAAAGTCTTTAATACAAGGGACGTAACTCACTTCAGCAGTTTAATCTAAAGATATTAAACCATAGCAAGGGAAATAACTCTTTAAAACTCTGTGTTTCCCTTCCTTTGTTATGTATCACACCAAATGTGCAAGCTTTTTTGATTTGAGAAATGCAGGGAATAATTAACAAGTTAGACCAAGTGAATGACAAGAGAGAGGGAGTTTCATGAAAGACCAAATATGCTTGACTAGCACTGGACCCGACAACGCCGGGTCATAGTGCTAGTAATAAGATAAAACAGTATCTTCATTTTGTGAACAATGAAACCTTTGATGCTGAAATACATCCCAACTGAAAAAGTTTATATGTTTATGATGTTTAGTGAGAACTTTATGAAGTGTTATACCTCTAACCAAGATTAATCTATAGACGAAAGCAGTATGCCGTTCAAGGGAAGGTTAGGATGGGTTCAGTATACGCCTAAAAAGCAAAGTTTGCAGTGAAGTATTTTGTTTTTTGTGTGTGTGTGAAGCAAACACTTATGCTGGCAAAGGAACAGAGTTTGATTCAGAATATAGTGAATATCCCATGAGTTGTCGAGTTGTGTTGTCTCTGACAAAGCCCCTTTACTTGGTAAAGGGTACTGTGTTATGGTGGATAACTTTTACACTAGTCCGCAATTAGTTGATACTCTGGTTAGTCACTACACTGGTATTTATGAAACTGTTTGAATAGAAAGGAAGTGTCTGAATGGCTGAAAAGGGCAAAATTGGAAAAAACCGAGAATGTTGCAGCATTTCAGAGAGGTAAGGTAATGACTCTTCGTTGGAAGGACAAGAAGGATGTTGCAATGGTTTCAACTATTCACAACCTGCTATGAAGGATGTTGAGACAAAACAAGGACCTGTGAAGAAACCAGAGACCTCTGGAAATATGCTGTGACTGAGAAGACCTGGTAAATAAAGTGAGATCACAGCTGTAACCTACACCAGTGTTGCATAACCAGCCAACTCAAAAAGTACCCTTGGATTGTAGGGTGACATGCCATGATTGAGGAAACCTATTGAGTCAAGTACATCATAATCAAATCAAATCACAATTAAATGGAAATTGTAGTTGTGGTCCCCGTGCTGGTGGTACGTAAAAACAATCATCCAAACGTGGTCCATGCCAGCCCCCTTTCCCCCCGATTGGCTTCTGTGCTGGTGATACGTAAAATGCACCATCCGAATGTGGCTGATTCCAGTACTGCCTTGATTGGATCCCGTGCCAGTGGCACGTAAAAAGTACCATCCGATCATGGTTGATGCCAGCCCCCTGTGGCATCCGCATAGGCATCAAGCAGAAAGGATAAACCATTTTTATAAACAAATTTACATCAATAATGGAAGCCAAAATATTTACATTGTTTCCTGTTGTTACGTCTGTGGCAGAATGAGTTTAGAAAATAATGCATACCTTGATAAGCCTACTATAATTTAGAGAATAGCAGAGGAAGCAGTGGGGGTTAAGATAAAAGAAGACCTTATGTAGCATGTAGTTTTCAACTATTTAGAATTAAATCCCCAGGGAGTTGTCAACTGTATTCCAGGTGATGGTGATAAATCAATTCAAGTCAGACAATCTGCTAGACTCTCAATGTACTGGAACCATATGTCTAGCTTTATCAACATAAAAGGGTATGTTGCAGAGTTGCTGGTAAGTGAATGACTGATGGTGAAGGGGTGGTCACTAGAAGAAAGACGGATAGGGGTGGCCAACACTTATTTAGATTGTTAAATAGAGGGGAATACAATGAAAAACCAAAAGAGATAAGTAATATAAGCTTTAGGGGTGGGAATTAGAATTGAGGAATGCGAGAAGGAGATTAACCCCTTTTCAGATAAATTTAAAAAAATTTTTTTATAGTATTTTTAATGCTGATCGGGCAGTGTGGGTTATGGTCTTGTCACCTGCATCTTAAATCAGGTTGTTCATGAAGGAATCACACCCAATGACTGGTGTAGCAGCACCATAGTCGACTGCTACAAAGGTAAAGGTGATGCTTTAGATAGAAATAACTGTAGGGGTATCAAATTATTGGATCAGGTGATGAAAGTTACAGAGAGGGTCATAGCCCAACTAATTAAGGAGAGAGTTAGCCTAGATAAGATGCAGTTTGGTTTTGTATGAAGCAGAAGCACCACTGATGCTATATTTCTGGCAAGGCAACTGCAACAGAAATATCTAGCCAAAGATAAACCTCTGTACCTGGCTTTTGTTGACTTGGAGAAAGCCTTTGACAGTCCCCCTGATCCCTTATCTGGTGGTCAATGCGGAAACTGGGGATGGAGGAGTGGTTGGTAAGAGCTGTACAAGCCCTTTACAGCAATGCTGTCAGTAAGGTGAGGGTTGGCAATGTGTATAGTGAAGAATTTCAAGTAGGAGTAGGGGTTCACCAACAATCAGTCCTCAGCCCCATCTTATTCATCATAGTCCTCCAGGCAATAACAGAGTAATTCAAGACAGGCTGCCCCTGGGAGCTCCTCTATTCTGGTGATCTTGCTCTAATAGTTGAGTCACTGCCAGAACTAGAATCAAAGGGCTTTAGGGTTAACCTAGCAAAGTCCAAAGTCTTAGTAGATGGCCCTACTTGATCTGTAGAAAAAACATGGGTAGAAAATCCCATACAATGTATCCGATGTAAGATATGGACACATAAGAGGTGCAGTAATATCAAAGGAAGGTTGACTGGGAAAATAGTTTTTGTGTGTGGCAAATGCTCAGGGGCAATAAACACTGAAGATATACAGAAAACAGATTCCATCCCATGCCAGAGGGTGAAACTGGAAGTACTTATTAGCTTCTGCTACCTAGGTGACCAAGTCTTAAGTAAGGGTAGTTGCTCTGAGAGTGTAGTGGCTAGAATAAGAATAGCCAGGGCAAAGTTCAGGGAGCTTCTACCTCTGCTGGCAACTAAGAGCCTCTCACTCAGGATGAAAGGTAGACTATATGATGCATGTGTGTGAACTGCCATGCTACATGGCAGTGAAACATGGGCCATGGCTGCTGAGGACATGCGTAGGCTTGAAAGAAATGAAGGTAGTATGATCTGCTGAATGTGTAATGTCAGTGTGCATACACGACAGAGTGTGAGCACCCTGAGAGAAAAGTTGGGCATAAGAAGCATAAAATGTGGTATGCAAGAGAGACGGCTGCACTTGTATGGTCATGTGTTATGTATGGATGAGGACAGCTGCATGAGGAAGTGCCACTCCTTAAATGTGGAAGGAACCTGTGTAAAAGACAGACCCAGGAAGATATGGGATGAGGTGGTGGGCCTTCGAATATTGGGCCTCACAGAGGCAATAACAGGAGATCAAAATCTTTAGAGATATGCAATGATTGAGAAGACCTGGCAACTAAAGTGAGATTGGAGCCAGGCATATCCAGCCTTGTTAAGAGTACCCTTGATGCGTGTGGTGATATGATATGCTTGAGAAGACCTGTTGAATAAAATAAAACCAATATCGTAGCTGTGACCAGTACACACTAAGTGGCTCCTATGTGCATGGCCTGTAAAAAGCACCATCCGGATGTGGCTGACGCCAGTACCCATTGACTGGCCCCTGTGCAGTGGCACGTAAAAAGCACTATCCGAAAGTAATCGATGCTAGGCCTGCTGGACTGGCTCCTGTGCCAGTGACACGTAAAAAGCACCCACTACACTCTTGGAGTGGTTGGCGTTAGGAAGGGCATCCTGCTGTAGAAATATTGCCAGATAAGATTGGAGCCTGGTGCGGCCACTGGTTCTCCAAGCCTCAGTCAACTGCATGCCAGCATGGAAAACGGACATTAACTCTTTTGTTACCAACCCGGCTGAAACCAGCTTTGACTCTGTAGTACAAATGTCTTGTTTTCATAAGTTTTGAATTAAAATCTTCCACCAAACCTTAGTCACAATTTATGTTCCTAACATTAGCTGAATGATAACTAAGTTATTTTCCTAAATTCTTTACTACATTTAAAGTAATTGAAAGAAACACAGAGCACCTCATAAATAGAGCAATGAAAGGGTTAAATGATGATGATAACGTCTATAACCAGGTGTAAAAACAAGAAAGATTCCCACAACCCAAATATATATGTGCAGGTATAGCTGTGTGGTTAAGCAGCTCATTTTCTAACCATATGGTTTTTATGGTTTGAGGTTCAGTCCCACTGTGTGACACCAGGAGCAAGTGCCTTCAAAGCCTTTTAAGTGGATTTGGTAGACAAAAACCAAAAGATCAGTTTTTGTGTCTGTTGACATTGTGTGACAGTCTAAGTGAGCATCATCATCACATACATACAAGCGATGTTCTTCATTTCCAGTCTTCTGCAAAAATATGTTTGGTTAAATCAAATTCAGTGACAGGCATCTGTTGCTAGTGGAGTGCTAAGAGTACCATACAAGTGAGATCATTGCCAGAGCAACAAGCTGGCCTTTGTGCTGATGGCACGTTAAGCACACCATTTGAGTGTGATCATTACCGCGTCGCCTTACTAGCACTTGTGCTGGTGGCACGTGAAACATTCGAGTGAGGTCGTCGCCAGTGCCGCTGGACTGGCTCCTGTGCAGGTGGCACGTAAAAAGCACCATTTGGGCGTGGTCATTGCCAGTACCACTAAACTGGTTCTCGTGCTGATGGCACGTAAAAGCACCCACAACACTCTCGGAGTGGTTGGCATTAGGAAGGGCATCCAGCTGTAGAAACTCTGCCAGATCAGATTGGAGTCTGGTTCACCAGACCTCAGTCAAATCGTCCAACCCATGCTAGCATGGAAAGTGGACGTTAAATGATGATGATATGATGATGATTTCTCATACACACATTTAACTTTGGAAAGCAAATAGAAAGAAGCTTACCTGCTGGGTCAGATGTGGAGGAATGTGACACTGCAGTTGTTGCAGGTGCAACTGTCATTCTAACACTAGCTGCACCAGCTGCTGCCTTCACTAAGTCTCCATTCACAGAACTGTTTGGGGCTGCTGATGTATCCATTGGTTCACCAGTACCAGCTTCTTTTTCCAGCTTCACTAAATCATCCATAACTTTATTTTTAACCTGGTTCCCATCTTTGATGTCTGCTTCTGTTTTCAGCTTGGTACCACTGCCAGCAGTTTGAATGTCAGGTTTTGTCTCGACACCTTTCACAGCACCTTCACCTTCCACAGACTCCTTCTTCACTGAAGCCGATTCATTTTGAGATTCACTCTTCACACTAGCGGCCTCCTTAGGAGAATTTGCTTTAGTTACTTCAAACATAATTTTAGTTAAGGTGGGGTCAGTGGTAGCCGTAGTGGTCGTCACAGGAAGACCTGCTACCACGCGCTCGGTTACTTTCACAGTTTTAAACGTTGTACTGTCCATGGTGATGGCCGATGTGGTAGAAACTGTAGGAATAGTTATCTTTGTAGTTTGGTCATTTGCCGAGGTGATAGCAGCACTTGGTAAGACTGTTATTATGCTACCAGTAGTTCCAGTCTGGGTACTCTGCACACCAGCGGTCACTGGTCGACAATGGGCTTTTGTGATTGCACTTGTGCTCACAGCTGTTGTAGTGGTAGTGGAAACGTTTAGCTTTTCAACAGGACTAGGAGACGGTGGTACAGTAACTTTAGCTGATGTCACTGGTGTTGTAGGTGTGACACTAACTACCTGGGTCACTGCCGAACTGGGATTAACCAACGACGAAGCATTTTGAGGAGAAGGAAGAATGGAGATGCGGACTGGAGTAGCAGAAGACTGTGTAGTACTGCCAGTGAGGGAGGTGAGGGCCTTGACCGATGGAGTCACAGAAAGTTGTACACTTGTGGTTGCTGGCAACTGAGCCGTTGGATTTGGAGCTGGTTGAGCTACTATGGAGATGGTTGGTGTAGGATTTGAGACTGTTGGAAGGATAGATGTACCTGCTTTACTGGTGGCAGCTGTCATTACATTACCAAGAGTGGATGTTGCCATGGACTGAGCTGAAAGAGGGAACAGGAGAGACAAGATTTTGAAAAGGATACAGAAAAAGAGAATTCAAAGTTTAAAAATAATAAAGCTAATTAGAAATGATTTACCCAACCCATGCTAGCATGGAAAACGGACGTTAAACAATGATGATGATGATGCTAGCATAGAAAACGAATGTTAAACAATGATGATGATGATGATACTAGCATGGAAAACGGACGTTAAACGATGATGATGATGATGATGCTAGCATAGAAACGGACTTTAAACGATGATGATGATGCTAGCATGGAACACGGACGTTAAACGGTGATGATGATGATGATGCTAGCATGGAAAACGGACGTTAAACGATGATGATGATGCTAGCATGGAAAACGGACGTTAAACGATGATGATGATGATGCTCTTATAATTCTGTTGAAACATGTTACCTTTGTTTCCATTAATTTTGAAAGTAACGAAGAATTCAGTAAATTAACGTTGTTACTAATTAAAGCTGATGTTTGAAACATAAATTAACATCAAATTTTTCAGGAAGGTTTTAATTTACACCTCTTTAAAACAGGGTATGTGTAGTGTGAAACTAGAGGTGGTCTCAGGTGAGTCGTATCATCATCATCATCATCGTTTAACGTCCGCTTTCCGTGCTAGCATGGGTTGGACAGTTCAATCTGGGTCTGGGAAGCCAGGAAGCTGCACCAGGCTCCAGTCTGATCTGGCAGTGTTTCTACAGCTGGATGCCCTTCCTAACACCAACCACTCCGTGAGAGTAGTGAGTGCTTTTTATGTGCCAGGGGAGGCTGGCAATGGCCACGATCGGTCGGTGCTTTTTACGTGCCACCTCCATGGAAGCCAGTCAAGGTGGTGCCGGCATTGGCCATGTACGGATGGTGCATTTTACGTGTCACCGTTACAGGTGCCAGGGGAGGCTGGAAACATACGTGTAAAAATAGTTTATTAGATAATAATAATAAAAACGTTTTCAAATTTTAGCACAAGGCTAGCAATTCTTTATGGGAAGGGGCAGCTGATTACATCTACACCTAATACTTTATTTATTGACTCAAAACAAAGGAAGGCAAAGTTGACCTCGAAGGGATTTGAACTCAGAACATAAAAAATAAATGGTGAGAATCTAGAAATGGTTACCTGAAGTGGTAAGAATAGTTACGACAGGCTTTGAAGCTGATGTTCCTCCTGCTGATACAATCTGGGCAGTTGATCCTCCAGAAGCAAGCGAAGATGCTAACTGAGATGCTGTCAAAGTGATTGGTTTACTTCCTATAAAACAAACAAATATATATACATATATATATATGGTCACTATTACTATGACCAACAGTCACTGCTACTACTGCTATTTTGGCCACTGGTCATTTCCCCAACTTTATTCAACACATAAGGCAGCTATTATGCTTCCTCCCCACAAAAAAACCACCATGTGGATTCTATTGAGACTAGTAAGAAACAATTATGAACTTTTTTATTACACTTAACTTTTTAAAATATTTTTGATAAGGTTCGTTTTACCAAGAACCGAAACATGTAAAATTTCTAAGAAAATTAAAATTTATCTTATATAGTGGCATTTTCAAACTTCTTTTTTATAAATATATATATATATATATATATATATATATATATATATATACACACATACATATATATACATACATACAAAAGAGGTGGGGGGTGTTTCCATACAGGTAAAATATAGGGAAATGTGTTGTTGAAAATGCACCTAAATTTCAAAAACTCATAATTGTTTAAAATACATTTATCCTTAAAATACATTTATACATTTACATATATACCAAACTAGTTTGAAACAATATTTTTTGTTTATCAATGGTAAAAGTTTAAAATTATGAATTAGAAAAACATCTTTAAAAGTTTCAATGTTGACAAATTAACATGTTCAAAACAAATTTAGCATTATGAATTAGGAGGACACGTGCAAGTTCTAATGTTCATAGCAGTCAATAATATTAAAACTGTATATCAATTTGTTTGAATGTACAAAGTTCATTAATTTTAGTGGAGGTCGACAAGTAATACTCAGTTAAGAGGGAAAAAAACAAGGAAGAAATGAAAACAGCAAAAAAAGAATTTGGTTTACAGTTTCTCTGATCCTCTTTCCGTAAGAGCTTTCGCTTGTAGTGGTATGTTTTGGGATCAGATGCATTTACAATTTTTTCCACGAGTGGGTCTGATTTTTAATTTGGTAAAATACTCTCTCAACGCAGAAAAATATAATTAATTTAGCCACAAGCACCATGTCTTCTCCAATAAGAGCAGCACGCTCTTAATCATATGACTTTCTACATATTATTGAAGTGATGGTAGCATCACATCCTTGTAAATGTGAATAAATTTACAATAAATGAACTGACGAAGATTGTAAGGATTGTTACGCAAATAACAAAATCTCAGCATTTTCTTACCCAATTACATTTTAAATGTTTTTGAGTGTTTCTGCTTGTTGTGTTCTTCCAATCATTTCTTTTCACTTATCTTTCAAACACCTACATCATAGGTGTATAATGCGTGACAGTCTGGGATAGGGGTGTAACCAGTCCACTTATGCGTGCCTCTTCTTCACTGGACACTAAACTCTGCTTGTGAAGACCAGTTGAGGCAAGTGAAATCGAAGTCGAAATCAAACTTGGTGGCTGGCATCCGTTGCTAGTGGAGTGCTAAGAGTACCATACGAGTGAGATGGTTGCAGAGCAACAAGGTAGCCTTTGTGCTGATGGCATGTGGCTGGCATCCGTTGCTAGTGGAGTGCTAAGAGTACCATACGAGTGAGATGGTTGCCAGAGCAACAAGGTAGCCTTTGTGCTGATGGCATGTTTAAGCACACCATTCAAGTGTGATTGTTATTGCGTCGCCTTACTAGCACTTGTGCTGGTGGCATGTAAAACATTCGAGCGAGGTCGTCGCCAGTGCCACTGGACTGGCTCCTGTGCAGGTGGCACATTAAAAGCACCATTTGGGCGTAGCCATTGCCAGTACCACCAAACTGGCTCTCGTGCCGGTGGCACGTAAAAGCACCCACTACACTCTCCAAGTAGTTGGCATTGGGAAGGGCATCCAGCTGTAGAAACTCTGCCAGATCAGATCGGAGTCTGGTTCGCCAGACCTCAGTCAAATCGTCCAACCCATGCTCGCATGGAAAGCGGACGTTAAATGATGATGATACTCACTCGGATTTAACAAATATGTGTAGGAAGACGGAGACAGAAAGAGATACACATCTATCATTTATAAGCCTCTCTCGTCAGAATTCAAAACAGGGTGCTTGGTTTTCTTCCCTAGCTATTTTCTGCAACTCCAGCAGTCCCATTCATATTTTCTTTCCATTCTAGAATATATAGCAAGTGTACCTGTCATTTTATCTGAACTTTCAAGGCGTATATTTTATAATCATGATGTCCATTGTTGAGTTAGGCAGTGTTAACTTTAACAAATTTCATTTACCGTAACCTTGAGGCAACGAAGCCTCAGGAGTTAAACAGAGGGGATGGAAAACACGTTGGCAGCCCTTCAGCTCTGGCGCACACAATGACTGGATATTTTTTGTCCTTCAGTTGCTCATAAATGTACAATACCCAGTAGAATACTCAGCAACATAAACTATTATAGTATAAGTAGGCAGATTGCTGAAATAGAACACTTAAAGTGTAAAGAGACAAAGACCTGTTTTACAATATACAAGCACATACACATATACACATATGTGTATGTACATGTATCTATGCATCCCTCTCTTTCTCTCTCTATATATATATATCCAAATCTCAGTCAAACCGTCCAACCCATGCCAGCATAGAAAACGGATGTTAATCAATGTTGATAATGATAATACATATATATACATATATAAACATCATCATCGTTTAACGTCTGTTTTCCATGCTAGCAAAGGTTGGACGATTCAACCGGGGTCTGGGAAAGCAGGAGGCTGCACCAGGCTCCAGTTTGATCTGGCAGTGTTTCTACAGCTGGATGCCTTTCCTAACGCCAACCACTCTGTGAGTGTAGTGGGTGCTTTTTACGTGCCACCGGCACAGGTGCCAGAGGAGCCTGGCAACGACCACAATCGGTTGGTGCTTTTTACGTGCCACCGGCATGGAAGCCAGTCAAGGCGGTGCTGGCATTGGCCATGTTCGGAAGGTGCTTTTTACGTGCCACCGGCACAGGTATCACAACTACAATTTCCATTTGATATTTATTTTTATGTTGATGTACTAGACTCAATAGGTCTCCTGAAGCACAGCAGGTCATGTGCCAACATGTCCAAATTAAATCACCAGCCAAGCAGACATGTGTAAATATATAAAGAAGTTACAAAAGAGATTTAAAGGCTGAGCGTAATAAATGATATGCACAAAACAACTCATGAGCCACTTCTCAAACTTTCTGCCAATTATAAATAATTTGATACATTTATCCATTTAGTTTCATTTAATTTTGAAATTGCTTTGTACACCACTTGTCTTCATCTTTTGTTTTTTTCGTAAACTCTCCTTATTAAAATGGTGTTTGGAATATAAACATGGAATTTGTATGCTGGGAGGAACTAGGGGCAGTTTTGAGTAGATTGCTATCAAAAAGGTTGTGGCCCTTCCCATAAGCGAATGGCAAACAAATATTACTCACCTACAACTCCTCCGGCCCCGCTGCCAGGCTGAGGGCTAACTACAATGAACTGAGTGTTTCCTCCACCACTCAACTTGGGCACAGAAGTGATAATCTTAGTTGGGGTACCAAAACTACCAGCTTGGCCTTTAGGAGCAGCAATAACAATTGTCTTTGTGCCCGGAGTTGTACTGGTTAAGGCTCCACCAGATTTAGCCATCGATATCAGAGATGTTGGTATGGTCTTGATGATAGTGTTGACAGATTTTGATGTTGAAGTCTACAGGAAAAGAAATATTTAAGTCAATGCACTATTTTGGACAGCAATATAATATGATCAATAACTGATCAATACAATGATATAATCAATAATAACAATATGATCACTAACTAATTAATACACAGTAATATATTGATACTAGATGTACCTGCCACAACCTGCTGGGTCGCAATATCATGCCAAGGTGAAAATGTCGATGCAAAGTGGAAAAGGACAAAAATACTATTTTGAACTCCATGCAATAAAATTCTTAAATAATACTGTTCCCCTGCGTTTGGTGAGATAACATAAACACGACCATGTGTTTCCTCTTTGAAAAAGTTCAAATGGCATTCAACTTTTTCCCCCTCACTTTCTTCTTTGCCATTCTTTATTACTACTATTCCAAGTGAAATACATGGGTACTTTCAGTATAAAGTAATGTTTTTGCAAAGTTATCACTGATGCACAAAAGAAAGAATTATGCTGTCTCTTATAAAACCATCCTTTCCTGAATATGTGCTGCTGAGACTGGAGTATGTCTAACATGCCTGTGTGTTTTTTTTTATAACATCAGATATAGTAATTGGTTCACCTTAACCTAAATGTGAAGTACTGACCCCAAACACTTGGGTGTTTGATGTGAGAACTTTAAGATTTAATGCAATAGAGGTTTAAACTACCTAAACCATTTGTTAAACAGAATTCCAAAATTAGAAACCTTTGAAAGTATATGAATGAAAAATAGAAATAAAATTGTTGACCTGTGGTTGGACACTGCTAATGCCAAGGATTGTAGATGGAGTAGCGCCAGGATTGCTGCTTGTTATTATAGTCGTTGGTTTACCACTTCCAGCTTGAGTGGTCACTAGTTTTACAATAGTGGCTCCTTGAGGTAATGGAGTTTTTGTCTGAAATGAGGTGAGGGAGAGAAAAAGAGAATCGAATTAACTTCTAAACTGATAAAAGAAACACACTCAATGTAAATGTAGATAAATATGAGGTTTGCTCACAGAGGACACACAATTAAAATTTACCAAAGTTACAAAATTACCTCGATGGTTTAGACATTAACAAATTGATGAAACTATCTTTTCCATAATTCACTCATACTAAAACACAAAAAGACAACTATAAAGGGAATATAAAAATGAAAATCCAATTACTGTAGCAACAGTCATTCCTTGCGTGGTCTTTACAAGTGTCACAATCTGGGGTTGACTCGATGCTGTTCCGGTTTTATGGACTGTTATTATTTGTTTTGTACCAGCACCAATGCCAGCTCCGGCTTTTAATACTGTAGCACCAGGAGTAGCTACTCGCACTGTTTGGGTGCCAGGGATGAGTTGCCCTATAACAGCAAAAACATGGATAACACTTTGAAACCTGCATTACAACAGAAGAGTCTATAAACTTTCAATAATAAATTCCCACAAGGAGGACAAGCACACACTTTTCAAGAAGACATTATAACAGAGATGCTCAATATTTAACCCTTTCATTACCGTATTTATTTTGAGATGCTATGTGTTTCATTCAATTAATTTTAAATATAACAAAGAATTTAGTAAAAGAACTTAGTTATCATTAAGCTAGTGTTAAGAACATAAATTGTGACTAAGGTTTGGTGGAAGATTTTAATTCAACACTTATGGAAGACATTTGTACTACAGAGCCAGAGGTGGTTTTGGCCGAGTTGGTACCAAAAGGGTTAAAGTGGTTCCATTTTGAAATTACTTTTACTTTTGTTTTTTAAATTTTGCACCCATAATGATTACACTTGATAGTAAGAAGTGCTAGGAGTAAAGAGCAGTTAATATTTGGATTTACACCAACATTTGTCAGTAAAACAATGCCTGTCTTCCTGATGAGTGGGAAACAAAAAATTCAATAATGGTGCCATGAAAATCTATAAAGATAAAAGACCATCTGAAAAGGATTCACTCTGATTTTTAAAAGAATCAGCAACAATGAAAGTCTTTGTTCTTTGGAGCATCGAAAGAAAAGGTTATGAAGCGGCCAATAAAGTTACCAATGGAGATTAAGCAGGGTTGAAGGCACCACTCTTAATATAAGCAAGTAAAAATCATTTACAATTGATGGCGACATAAATGAGCTATAAGAGATGTAAGTGAAACAAAGAAAGGCTTGGTCTATTTTAAATCTTTAAATGCAAGGATAGTGAGTCAATGGACTGATGAAATGGTCATTGTTGTCGAGAAGATTAGGATCAGAGCTTAAACATTGTAAGTTTTCTAGCCAACTTAATGAATCAACATTTTATAATTTAAATATTCTCGTGCTCTATGTGAGGCATAATAGCCAAATCTTAAAGGGAAATGAATTTTTGTTCGCTAATTATCCTACAGCTGATGCAGCAGGGGAGACAATTTTGCAATGCCAAAAGGATTATTTGAAAGACTTAAATGTTGCTCGTGAGATTAAGACAGTGGTTATAGTTTTAATTTTATTTTAGAAATTTATGTGAGAGTTGATGATATAAGAATTTTACCAACCCCTACTCTAAGCAGTCACAAAATTGATTAGAAATGGGAACCAAGTATCCCTCAATTCACATCATATAATTTTAAACAGAGAAAGGTTACACTAGATAATATAGTTCTAGATACACTTGACCAGAAAAATAAATAAAACTATGTTGACATTAGGGGTGCCTTTGATCCTAGCCCTGCTGGATCAAGGCCAAGCTGGAGCTAACACCACACACAGACAGAAGCACTTACCAGCGATCTGTTTTCCTTGGACATTAGCCATTTTCATTCCAGAGGTCACAATAGATGGAGTAACAACTTTAATACCAGAGACAGGAGTAGTGGTTGTACTAGTTGTACCAGGAATCTTCTGGGTGGCTGCAGCAGCAGCTGCTAGGGCAGCTATACCGGTCATTTGACCTCCAGCAGTAGTCTGAAAAGGAATGATCGAGTGGAAACCTTCAGAATGGACGTTTTACAAAATTTACAACTTCACCAACAAAAGACAAAATGATGGTTTCAGATTTTAGTTTTTGGAGAAAAGAAGAGAGTCACTGATGACAATGATGATGGATACCCCAAAAGGAGTAAAGAGTTTAACAGTGTTTATATCTAACATGGAAAAATGGAAGTTGATGTCATCTGTGAGGAACTGAACAGAAAGAAATGAAATGCCAAATGACAAAACAGTTCTTTGCGTTTTACCATCTCAAACAACAGGAAAGTTATAGAACTTGTTGAGTTATGAAAATGGTTATAAGAAACATGATATATGACTGGCATCCGTGCTAGCGGGGTGCAAAGAGCATCATATGAGGGTGATCGTTGACAGAGTGGCTAACCGGCTTCCGTGCCAGTGGTACATAAAAGGGCAACATTCGAGTGTGATCGTTACCAGCATCACCTTACTGGCACCTGTGCCAGTGGCATGTGTAAAAAGATTTGAGCGAGATTGTTGCCAGTACTGCCTGACTGGCCCCGTGCCGGTGGCACGTAAAAAGCACCCACTACACTCTCAGAGTGGTTGGCATTAGGAAGGGCATCCAGCTGTAGAAACACTGCCAGATCAAGATTGGAGCCTGGTGCGGCCGTCTGGTTCGCTAGCCCTCAGTCAAAATCATCCAACCCATGCTAGCATGGAAAGAGGACGTTATGATAATTTCTTGCTTTTATTAAGCATGGAAAGTGGACATAAAATGACCAAGAAGTTTGCATCCTAACCATGTGTTTCAGGTTCCGTAGCCTGAGGTCAAGCAAAGCCTTGTGAGTGGCTACTCCAACAAGTAAAAAGACACTTGTGGTGTATTATACCAAGACAAACACAACACACCACACCTACTTATCACTTTTCAACTTCCATTAATGTTACAACAAAAATCACAAAGTGATAAATAGAAGGTATGTGTATAGAAAATATATAGTAAACTAAACCTCATATGTCCTGCTATAAGAACCCAGAAATAAAGTTAGCTAATAAAGAAAAACATCCTTATGCTCCTGGCAAAAATAAGTTATGGGAAAGTATAAAGTTACAAGTGAGGGAGTAATTAGATTTTGTTTGCTCAACAGAGGCTATTCTGGTTTCAAAGAATTAGACAAGTGTGCAAAGAAACTGTCCAACTATTACTTACAGTAATTCCCTTTTGGCCGAGAGTCAGTATCTGAGGAGATGAGGCAGACACAACACGAATTGCACTCGAACCCGCATTGATACTTACAGGAGTTTTTGTCTGATTGCAGCATTTACTAGAAAGAAAAAGTTACGAAATGATTTTTAAAAAGTGCTAAACGCTTTATTCTGAAATTTAATATAACAATTTCAATGAAACCCCTTTGTATTTCTATGAAAAATATTTTTCATTCAATTCTTGTTACCAACTCACCTGAGATCATCACTGGTTCAATTATACAAATTACCTATTTCAAAATAATCTAAATTAAAAACTTGCATCAAAATTTCAGGTTACTTTATATTCCAAACATCAACCTAATGAAGACCGTATTTTACAAAGTATTTCATTGTTTTCAAAATGAATTGCAATAAAGGTACTGTATTTCAAAACAAATACGGTACCAAAAGGGTTGAAGAAACCTACATATCTCTGTATATATAAACGGCAAAATGTCTGCGTGTGTGTCCTTTATACAAATCCACAATTTTCACAGTTAGAGGGCTCGCACTTTCTATGGTCATTGAAAACCGTCCAAGGGTGGTCGTGCACATCTTTACATTTCCTCAGTCACCCCGCAAAGCCATTAAAAAATCAATAGAAGTGACTTTCTTGTGAATTTTCTATCCAAAACCCAATCAAAATGCCCGAAACTTGATATGCTAGCTGTATGTGATTGGTCGGAGATTTGGACAGTAGTCACATGTATATGCGCACGCACGCAGCTGCATATGCATGCACTAGCACTATGACCCGGCAATGCCGGGTCATAGTGCTAGTTAATGATAAGTATGTTCATGAAACACGAAGAGCATTATAAAGATAACTAGAAATAATTATGTGATGACTATTGTTTTATATATATCTATATTCGTATCCAATGCAATTTAAACTTTACTTTGTGACAAGCATTTAAAACACCAATTGTATTTCCATTCAAATATTGTACTCGTATCTTTTGTTGGGATCCATAATCCCAAGTTTGAGAGTTACACAGAGTAGATGTAGAAAACAGAACAAAACATGGCAGATGGCTTATAACATACAGTTTGTTTTTGTTTTGTTTATAAAATATTTTATTCGGCAAATATGGAAGACAATCCAAGAGGTTTTAATTTTATTTTGATGCCAGAAACCAAACATTCAGCAAGACTTATCATTAATGAAAAAAGAGCAATTAAAATCAAGGCTATAAAAAGATATACAAATGTATAAATTTAGATGATTTTAGACGCTTCATGGTATATGAATAGGACAAGGCGACGAGCTGGCAGAATTGTTTGCATGCCGGGCAAAATGCATAGCCGTATTTCGTCTGCCATTACATTCTGAGTTCAAATTCCGCCGAGGTCGACTTTGCCTTTCATCCTTTTGGAGTCGATAAATTAAGTACTAGTTACGCACTGGGGTCGATATAATCGACTTAATCCGTTCGTCCGTCCTTGTTTGTCCTCTCTGTGTTTAGCCCCTTGTGGGTAGTAAAGAAATAGGTATTTCATCTGCCGTTACGTTCTGAGTTCAAATTCCGCCGAGGTTGACTTTGCCTTTCATCCTTTCGGGGTCGATTAAATAAGTACCAGTTACGCACTGGGATCAATATAATTGACATAATCCATTTGTTTGTCCCTGTTTGTCCTCTCTGAGTTTAGCCCCTTGTGTGTAGTAAAGAAATAGGTATATGAATAGGACAGAGGATTTTTTTGCTTCAGGTCAGGCTAACTGTGGAGATAAATACCAGGTTTTGGGAGAAGTTACCTGTAACAAGATTAGTATCTTATCCAGAACAGATTTATCTCTTTTCTAATTACCACTTCTGAATTGGCAGTTCAGGAAAGAGAATTTGCATAGAGAGAACAAATACTAATAAAAGGGGGATGAAAAAGTAACTATTTCTAATTATTTAATCATTATAAATTGATATTGTAAATCTACTTTTATAACAGGATTATAACAGCAGAGCTTTACAAGAGAACAATTTCTACCATGACAAAGTTTTTCAACAGATTTAATGAAGACACTGCAGCATATCTAGGAAAGAAATATACAGCTCTAAGGCGGCAAGCTGGCAGAAACGTTAGCACGCTGAGCGAAATGTGTAGCCGTATTTTGTCTGTCGTTACATTCCGAGTTCAAATTCCGCTGAGGTTGACTTTACCTTTCATCCTTTCGGGGTCGATAAATTAAGTACCAGTCACACACTGAGGTAGATGTAATCAACTTAATCCCTTTGTCTGTCCTTGTTTGTCCCCTCTGTGTGTAGTAAAGAAATAAATATACAGCTCTAAAATAGGCAGAGATGTGGCAACCACATGGTTTCAACTAAAGCCCCAAGCTGACCTAAGCCTTGAGAATGGAGCTGGTAACCAGAAACTGAAAGAAGCCCATCATATATGTATGTAAGCATGTTGTATGACAGTGTGTGTGTGTGTGTGTGTGTGTGTGTGTTTCATAGCTGCAGTCATTTATTTTCAATATTCTGTTAGAAGCATGTCTAGTTTTAGGGAAATATTACCTAGCTTGGAAACAGGTGAGGGTTGGCAATGGAAGAGCATCCAGCTGCGGAAAATCTGCGTTCATAAAGAATTTTGTCTGACCCGTGCAAGCATGCAAAAGTTGAGGTTAGAACGAAAGTTACCCACCAGTTGAAGGTGCACGGATAATGGTCGGCTGGGATTGAGTGGTAGCAGTTGAGGTCTTTGATAAAGTGTTACTGAGAGGAACTGCAGCTGGAGTAATTGTCTGGGCAGGAGGTAAGTCATATTTCTGTAACTGGAGAAGATAGGCATCGGCAGTTGGTACAGCACCCCAACAAACTTCGAGTGTATTTGTACTGGCACGAACCAGCTGCACACGAGATGGTGCAGGAGGCTTTTCCGTTTCTAGGAACCAAAGGTCCTTGAAGCATACCTTTAACAAACAACAAAAGCATTTTAGCAGAAATATCTGTTGTAATCTTTTTATTCACATAACATCACAAATATTTATAACACTTTGTATTCCTCATTGAAATAATTTATGTGGTGTGGGCATATTTCCAAAAATACAGTTTTAAACAAGGACTTCCCAATTGTAAAAGCAGAATCCAAATTTTAAAATTTGTTAAAATTACGAACTCATATTTTTATACAACTGAAAGTGCAGGTGAAGAAGTCTGCTTCCCAATCACATGGCACCATAAGCAAGTGTCATACTGGGCCAACCTGATCCCAGCCTTGTGAATAGATTTGAGAGATGGAAACTGAAAGGAATCCATCATTTATATATATAAATGATGGATTTCTTTATATATATCAAATGAAGCAATGTCCATGTCGGTGGCACGTAAGAACCACCAACCGATCGTGGCCGTTGCCAGCCCGCCCTGGCACCTGTGCCGGTGGCACGTAAAAAGCACCATCCATACGTGATCGATGCCAGCGCCACCTTGACTGGCTTCCGTGCTAGTGGCATGTAAAAAGCACCAACTGATCATGGCCATTGCCAGCCTCCCCTGGCACCTGTGCCAGTGGCATGTAAAAAGCACCCACTACACTCACGGAGTGGTTGGCGTTAGGAAGGGCATCCAGCTGTAGAAACACTGCTAGATCAGACTCGAGCCTGGTGCAGCCTCCTGGCTTCCCAGACCCCGGTTGAATCGTCCAACCCATGCTAGCACGGAAAATGGATGTTAAACAATGATGATGAATGTGATTGAGTAGATCTCACCTGATTGTTCCAAGCCTTTCGGTAACCATCTCGACCACTCCAGATGTAAAGTCGTGAGTGCACAGCAACGGCACAATGACCTGCTCGAGCTCGAGGTAAAGCATCTTCAAAGACTTCCATGGCAAGGGGTTCCCAAGTCATTGTATCTTTCAAAGAGAACAAAAAAAAAAAAGTCATAAAAACCACCATCATTTTAAACTAATTATTATTTCAAAACCAAGAAAAAAAAAAACAAGGACAGATTGAAAAGAATACTAAAATGCAGAGGAAAAAGGATTTTCACCGCATGATATCCTCCACATCATCATTTGAATAAGAGGTGAATTCTACACCAATCATTGATCAAGGAAGGAATTTGAATTAAACACTTGCTAATCATAGAATAACTTTATTTCTTACAGTGATGAACCATACCTCCGATACTCCAATACGTACTGTATTTACTGATGTAAATTAGTCACCTACCTAAATTTTTTTCCTTCACAGTTTTTGTTTTACCCCATGTATAAGTGTCACCCTAGTTTTTTCAGTTAAAAATTAAGTATGATATAGTGACTTACATACAAGAACACCATCCAAGTGTAATCGTTGCCAGAGCGGCTATTTGGCCTCCGTGCCGGTGGCACGTAAAAGACATCATTCGAGCGTGATTGTCACCAGCATCGCCTTACTGGCAACTGTACCGGTGGCATGTGTAAAAGATTCGAGCGAGGTTGTTGCCAGTACTGCCTGACTGGCTCCATGCCGGTGGCATGTAAAAGCACCCACTACACTCTTGGCGTGGTTGGCGTTAGGAAGGGCATCCAGCTGTAGAAACTCTGCCAGATCAAGACTGGAGCCTGGTGCAGCCATCTGGTTCGCCAGCCCTCAGTCATTCATCCAACCCATGCTAGCATGGAAAGCGGACGTTAAACGATGATGATGATACAAGTAGAAACAGATTGTGAAACAAACTTACCTAGATTTAGGGAAGCTAGAGTGTTTGTACATTTCCACTCTTTTTCATGTGTAGCAACTTTAATATCATCCATAACCAGTGGTACCCAACCTCCAAATACAAACATACGGTTTCCAATTACAGTTGCAGAATGCAGACTGCGAGGTAACGGAGATATTCCTTGAACAACTGGTTTGGTCCAAGTCATTGTTTCTGAAAACAAAAATATTGTCATTTTGATTCGAAAAATTTATAAACAGCTGGATGGATGAATGTTAAAAGCAAACTGCTGAAGAAATCTTACCACAATCAAGCTGCCAGAGGTCTCCCAAGCGACAACCACTCATACCTCCATATATTATTAACCTTGGTCGACGACCGTCTTTCTCTGAATAAGCTGCACAAGAATGTGATTCTCGAGGAGGCGGTGGCTGGCCGCCAGCTTGAGGAATGTCCCAAGCAATCGTGTTAGAATTTTGTTTCAACTCCAGTGAGTACAAGTCATTGAGATACCTGAAAAAGAAAGAAACATCCAGTGACTAGGGAATTAAATTAGTCTAACACTGCTTTAAATATTAATGCATATAAACATCTATTTCTGTTTTGTCTAGTTTTTGTGTGGTTCCAGAAAACTTATGGTACCACATCAGTTACTAGATTTTATTCACAAATTTTTCACGTTTCAATTCATTGTCTCAATTTCTGTTGCTATTGGTATTTTCAAAGTGTAAAAAAAAAAAAAATTCAAGCGAGGTCGTTGCCAGTACCGCCTGACTAACCCCCATGCCAGTGGCACGTAAAAAGCACCCACTACACTCTCGGAGTGGTTGGCATTAGGAAGGGCATCCAGCTGTAGAAACTCTGTTAGATCAAGACTGGAGCCTGGTGCAGCCATCGGGTTCGCCAGCCCACAGTCAAACCATCCAACCTATGCTAGCATGGAAAGCGGATGTTAAACGATGATGATGATGATGATTGGGAAAGAAAACCTTCAACTCTGTACATGGCATCTGCTTGTAGTACAAGAATTAAAAAAAAAGTTGCAGGTGGTAAACAGATATGCAAAAATTCCTCAAATTAGCTTTTATAACTGAAAATGCATATGACAAGTTATAAAAACAATTGTAAACCATTCTTTGCTTGGTTAATATGAATAACTATGGCAACTGAAGTCTATGCACTAATAAAATACAGTTTTGTAACAGAAAATTCAATCACAAGTTATCTCAGGACCATCGACTTTCTTGCATGAGTTATTACATTGTCTTGACAGAAAGGAATGAACCATAACGGTGTCATGAATCTGTAATTAGTTCAATATCATTGCTTCATTTTTCTTTTAATTAAGTTTCTAATTAATCTTACATAAAGAGAGTATATAATGATTTGCTTTAGAGGGAATTCTCCAACAATCTTTCTCTGGTTCCAACAATACAAAGAGCAAGAGTAGAACAGGTGACAGACAAAAATGAAGTTGTGAACAACATGCATTAACAGTTTAATATAACAAATGTGAAATATAAATTGAGTTCCTGTAGGAATTTAAGAAATGTGTGAAGATACTAACCTAGGAATATTATTTTTGGGGTCCTCACTGTCATTAGCCAGACCTCCAAACAAATATGCTTTACTCCCCAACAGGGTAAAGCTGTGCCCTACAAAATAAAATAATTCCTTGTCAGAATGGAAAATGGACATTTGATGATGGTGATTTATAAACATAAAATTAAAAAAAATATATAATTTCATCATTAAATAAATCTTATGATTATACAAATTCTTTTTCTTTATGCTTTGGGTCACCACCATAAAGTGTTTAGTTCAGTGGTTCTTAACCTTTTTACTATCACACCTCCCCTAGGAATTTGTCTTTCTCTCCACACCCTTCTTACATCTATGAATAAAATTCTCTCCCAGATTTTAAATAAAATTTAAAATATGGTTTTAGTCTTTTTACTGAATATGAATGATTGATGCCAGACCTGCCTGACTGGTTTCTGTGCTGTTGACATGTAAAACAGCACCCACTACACTCTTGGATTGGTTGGCATTAGGAAGGGCATCCTAAGATTGAAGCCTGGTGCAGCTGCTGGCTTTCCAGACGTCAAGTCAAACCGTCCAACCCATGCCAGCATGGTAAATGGATGTTAAATGATGATGATGAACATGGGTTGTCAAGCAGCAGAGGGACAGATGCAAACACACACACACATACAATGAACTTCTGCAGTTTCTCTTCATTAAATCCATTCACAAGTAGAAGACACTTGCCCAAGGTGCCATGCAGTGAGACTGAACCTGGAACCATGTAGTTGGGAAGCAAATTTCTTACCACATACCCATGCCCATCAAACTGTTAATTAGATTTTAGTACTGACATCGCCAAGTACTACATTCTGTTTTCACATTTTCTCATACCAAGTAGAGAGACATAAAGTGTCTCTCTACTTACATATAGTAATACTGCTGTACATGATATCAATTCAAAAAGCACTTTTCGAGTGTTAGGTCTCACGATGGTAATGTGGCTGACGCCAGTGACATCTATCTGGCACTCGTGCCAATGACATGTAAAAAGCACATCGCATGTCAAGTGTTGGGCCTCATAGAGACAATCATCATCATCAGCGTTTAACGTCCGCTTTCCATGCTAGCATGGGTTGGACAGTTCGACCGGGGTCTGGGAAGCCAGGAGGCTGCACCAGGCCCAGTCTGATCTGGCAGTGTTTCTACAGCTGGATGCCCTTCCTAACGCCAACCACTCGTGGTTGATAATGGTGTTGCATAATAGGCACCTACGCTGGTGGCATGTAAAAAGCACCTTTTGAACGTTGGTTCTCAAGGAGGCAATGTGGCCAATGCTCATGTGCTTCATTGAGGCAATGACAAACGAACAAGACCTTTGGCAATATGCCATGTTTGAGACAAAGACCCATCAAACCAAGTGAAATTGTAGTCATGGTGAATACTTATTTCTTTACTGCCCACTAGGGGCTAAACACAGAGAACAAACAAGGTCAGACAAACAGATTAAGTCGATTGTATCAACCCCAGTGCGTAACTGTACTTAATTTAACGACCCCGAAAGGATGAAAGGCAAAGTTGATCTCGGCGGAATTAGAACTCAGAACGTACCAGCAGATGAAATACCGCCAAGTATTTTGCCTGGCGTGCTAACATGTCTGCCAGCTCGCTGCCTTGGCAAATACTGGTGTCATGCAATAGGCACTTGTGACAATGGAACATAAAACCACCCATTATACTATCAGAGTGGTTGGTGTTAGGAAGGACATCCAGCCAGAGAAACTAGGCCAAATCAGACTGGAGTCTGGTGCAGCCTTGATCAAACCATCTAACTCATGCCAGCAAAGAGAATGGACGTTAAATGATGAACTCAATGAAACCTTATTTACATGCAACTAAAACATTGTCTAGACATTTTCTTGCTTAAACATTGCCTAATTCCTGGCTGTAGCACCCAACAATAGTATATTTGATCATCATCATCATCAACATCACATTAAATGATGATGATGATCAACCACTATAATTAAGTGGTTAAAATTGATTCAGTCACCTGATCATCATTTTGGCTTGTATAATTAGTTAGAACTGAAGAGAGCTTCACTTTCCAACCATGTGATTCTGGGTTCAGTCCCACTGTGTGGCACCTTGGGAAAATGCCTTCTACTATAGACCGAGTCCATCAAATATGTGTGTTTGTATGAGTGAGTTCATATTTTATTGCAAATAATTGTCCTGTTGGTCTAATCATGTAAATTGGACAGGTTGCACAATCCCTGTAAACAAAACACTTATCTTGGTGTTGTTAGTTTTACCACATAAACATGTCAGGACATTATGTTGTTTAACCCTTTAGTGTTTAAACCAGCCACATCCGGCCCAAATATTCTATGTTCTACATTTCAACTAGCCATATCTAGCCTCTCGCACCTAATCTACATTGACATTCTAAAAATAAATATTCACATCATTGAGATTTCAAAGCTATGAGATAATGCATGATTAATTCAAAACAATTTGAGTGAAAAAGTATTACATTTAACAGAGTAATCTGAACATTAAAGGATTAATAGACTAGGAGATAATTATCTCAATAATAGAAGAATCCATTATATGTGTATAAAAAATGCTTAATGCAAAGAAATGATTGCAATGAAAAAACAAAGACACTTACCAAGTCTGGGACAAGGTGGTTGGCCATTTTTTGGAGGCTTTGGTTTTAAACGCTTCCATTCCCACCTACTTGCTTGCAGTTCATACAGTTCATTAGAATATTTACCATACTCAACCATTCCACCAAACACAAGTATGCGAGTAGCATCACAGACAAAGCCGTAAGCTGCACAGCCAGGTGGGATGTCTCCCCGAACAGCTGGTACAAACCACTGATTTGTTGCTGAAACAGGTGAAAAAAGAAAATGAAGACAAATTGAAGAATGAAGAAAATGTTTGAACATGAAATAAATTTTCTTAGTTGTTGGATCAAATACTGGAATATAACCGTAATTTTAATATAATATTTGTTTGTTTTTACATGTTCTCCCATGCTAGAATGGGTTACGCATATTATCGAGACACTGTTTTACAAACAGGTGCCCCATCTCTTGCTAACAGTTATCTGTTCTTTTCATCATCATCATCGTTTAACGTCCGATTTCCATGCTAGCATGGGTTGGACGATTTTGACCAAGGGCTAGTGAACCAAATGGCTGCACCAGGCTCCAATCTTGATCTGGCAGAGTTTCTAAAGCTGGATGCCCTTCCTAACGCCAACCACTCCGAGAGTGTAGTGGGTGCTTTTTATGTGCCACCAGCATGGGGGCCAGTCAGGCGGTACTGGCAACGTCCTCGAAAGGCTCTTTCAACAGTAAAGACTTTCTTCAAAAGTGCATACCTAGAGGTTGGTTTGTTGACAAGAGAAATTATAGGACATCACTACTGGCAGCTCAGATATATGCAAATGTAAACACAAGCATACATGTATATAGTCATTGGACTGTCTTCATGCTGGGGTGCCACTTTGAGGAGTTTATTAGTCTAACAGATCAACTGTAGTACTATTTTTTAAAGTTTGGTACCTATTCTATCAGTCTCTTTTCTTAAACTATGCTATGGGTTATGTAAACAGACCAACATGAGGTTTCAGTAGCGAGGAAGTGGTAACAACCCAGATGCAAAGATACATGATGGGCTTCCACTTTCCATTCACCAAATTCACTCAAAAGGCAATGGTTGTTCTGGGGCTATAACAGAAGACATTTGTCTAAGGTGGGGCTGAACTCAAAACTGTGACGCTTGGAATCAAGCTTTTAAAGCACACAAATATGCCTGAGTGTGTGTGTGTGTGTGTAAGCAAGCAGTGGAAGGGTAACAACCATTACAATTCCTAAAGTAGCTGGACCTGGTACAGTAAAAGCTAGACATAGAAACATGCAAGACAACAGTTGAAATATAAACACTAGTAGATGCATGAAAAGAGAAATAAGGAAGGTATTTAATTTTGGTCCCACTAACGTAGGTAGGAGTAAAAAAGTACAATTTGTCCTATAACTCTAATTCAAATCAGCCAGATCCACCAAAATCAAATCCGATGACTGGCACCCGTGCTAGCAGGGTGCAAAGAGCACTTAACGAACGTGATCATTGACAGAGTGGTTAACCGGCTTCCGTGCCAGTGGCACTTACAAGGCACCATTCGAGCATGATCGTTACCAGCGTCGCCTTACTGGCACTTGTGCCCGTGCTAGTAGGGTGCCAAGAGCACCATCCGAGCGTGATCGTTACCAATGTCCCTTACTGGTACTTGTGCCGGTGGCATGCATAAAAAGATTCGAGCGAGGTCATTGCCAGTACCATGCAATTTTCTGGAACATTTAGTTCCAAAGCCTTTTTGGATTACTGGTTTTTCTGAACCAGGGCTGGTCACCTTGGTCAACACGCTCTAAATTAAACAATTAAATTCCTTTAATTACATGAAATACAAATACTTGTACATCATCATTATCATCGTTTAACGTCCGCTTTCCATGTTAGCATGGGTTGGACGGTTTGACTGTGGGCTGGCAAACCAGATGGCTGCACCAGGCTCCAGTCTTGATCTGGCAAAAATTTTATGTTTAAAAATTGAAAATTATGCAAGAGGAAAAATATTTGATCTTTAGCAAAGAGACAATTTCAGATATGTTTTGGTCTTGGAGTAAAGATTATTTGCCATAATTTAACCGCAGGAGACATTGTCTCCAGCTGGCTATACAACATGATCTGTGTCCTTATATTTTTGAACATATCTCCTGGGTCTAAATTGCAGCAACATTGGAATTAGGAAGGGCATCCAGCTGTAAAAACTCTGCCAGATCAAGATTGAAGCCTGGTGCAGCCATCTGGTTTGCGAGCCCTCAGTCATTCGTCCAACCCATGCTAGCATGGAAAGCGGACGTTAAAAGATGATGATGATGATTTGTCCTAAACTAGGACTGCCATGTTATGTTGGCAAACATTCTTTACTCCAAAGTACTGCTGCTGAATATCTATCGTTGTGAGATTTACAAATAGTAATTTTCTAATGTTTTGGTCTTATTAGATGTCCTCAGTGACTCAGGGAATTATACTCTCTTCTGGAACTGGGAGAAGACTGAATCGATATTGTGTACAGGAATTTAATGTTGTAGAACACCAAGGCAAACTGTCAGAAGATCAGCCAAAGGCTAATAAGAATAATCTATTTACTTGCAAACAAGTTCTGATATTGTTACAAATTGTACTGTTGGAATCAGTAATGACCAAGGTTAATTAAAATTAGCTCAGGTTTGTCAAACATAGCATGAAACATTACAACTTACTTTAATGCAACAATTTAAATGTTAATATCCAAAAGGAACAAACAGCCGGCATCAGTTGTTAGTTGTCGGAGGACTGCATCCTTCAAAACTTTCATGCTTCCTGAGATTCGCAAACACTACACCTGATTTTCTCCCCTCCATACACACGCAAGCATGTATTTGACTCATACACTGTTCGCTTTCCAGACATTTGTACATTACTGCATACGCTTTATGCGCACTTTTGACAATTTGTGGTGCACCTGAGCACTGTATACAATAATTTCATTATTATTATTAAAATTCTTACAGACCTACTTCCAAACATTTTACATTTACTTTTTTTCTTGTTTTGATTTTTTTTGGCATCAATCTTTTTCCCAAGAAGAAACAAAACCAATTCAATCTCCTGAACAATAACCTAGTTAGGAATTATTTATATTTCAATGAACACAGTGGCTCCCAACGTTGTTTTGGTTTTGTTGTTGTTGTTGGATGTGTGTCAACTTTACAAGAAAAATAGCATCTCTGAGATATATCTTCAATCTCAAAATGGAAATGCAGAATATTCAATGAACATTTCATTGTAAATATTTCTGGTCCTTGGAATGATGCTTGGTGCTTCTCCATCTGTAGCTGCCAGTGAAACATACAGATGCCGAGGAATAAATATTTTATGCCTGAAATATATGTTTCTTTACTACCCACAGGGGGCTAAACATAGAGGGGACAAACAAGGACAGACAAAGGGATTAAGTCGATTACATCGACCCCAAGAGGATGAAAGGCAAAGTCGACCTCGGCGGAATTTGAACTCAGAACATAACGACAGGCGAAATACCGCTAAGCATTTCGCCCAGCGTGCTAACGTTTCTGCCAGCTCGCCGCCTTTATGCCTGAAATATAATTAAATCATTTGTAGTTTTTTTACAACTTGTTGACCATCATTGCAAAGGGAAGCATACTGGAAACTGTTGATGAAAATGGCAATGACTTAAATGGTATTGACTAAACTCTGAATGTAAGTAGTTACGTTTCTAAGTGTTTCACAGAGTTTAGTGAGTGAATGAGTGTGAAAGCGTGTGTGTGTGTGTGCGTGCATATCATCATCATTGTTTAATGTCCGTTTTCCATGCTAGCATAGGTTGGACGGTTCGACCGGGGTCTGGGAAGCCAGGAGGCTGCACCAGGCCCAGTCTGATCTGGCAGTGTTTCTACAGCTGGATGCCCTTCCTAATGGCAACCACTCCGTGAGTGTAGTGGGTGCTTTTTACGTGCCAGGCAAGGCTGGCAACGGCCATGATCGGTTGGTGCTTTTTACATGCCACCGGCACAGGACTTGGTCCACATTTCCATGCTTGCACGACCAAACAGAGTTTATTGACATAGGTGTTCTATGCTTACAATAGTCAGCTGAAAACCTCATAGGGTGACCAAATGAGGTTTATTTTTCAACATAGTCCCCTTTGCCATTTACACACTTCTTCCATTGGTGCTGAGTGCTTGGATCCCATTGCTGAAGAATCTTTCATCCTGTTGCTCAAAAGAGTCATCAACAGTAGATACAGCATCACCATCACTGAGATACTAGTTCCTAACCAAGTGTTTTCTTCATGCTGGGAGACAGACGATAGATGGGGCCAAATCAGGAGAATAAGGATGGTGATCAAGCAGTTCAAAGGTACAGACATGCACAGCAACCATTGAAACAAAACTTGTTTCATCAGTTTTCCTGAGCATTTGGTCTTAATAGCCTTCCATAACAGCTTCAGCAAGTTGACACAGTACTCTCCATTGATGATGTGGCCTTTCTGAAGACAATCAATAAACAATGCCTTTTGCATCCACAAAAACTGAGGCCATTACCTTCTTTGGAGCAGGTGAGGAAGTGTTTCCACTGAATGCAGTGTCTCTTTGTCTCTGGTTCAAAATAGTGAAGCCAACACTCATACTGGGTTAGGAAATGTTCAAGGTAACTAACTGGATCTACCTGTAACAATGTTAGATTGTCCCGTGATTAGAGCAAAGAAACAGGACTGGAAGAGTTGGAGTAGCAGGGAACTGTATCAGATAGCCAGAAGGGAAGCTAGGAGACAGGTATATCTATCTAGAGGAGAAGCAGAAAAGAAGTTTGCCTATGTTCAGCAATGTGAGGACCAAAGGCTGGAAGTGTTTCAGATAGCAAAGACAATAAGAGAAAATTGTGCCCACATGGATGGTGGTGCACCGGCATTTAATTATTCTGCAAGAAAGAGGCTTGGAAATGCCATTATGAAAAACTGCTAAATGTGGAGAATGAAACAGGAGGAGGTGAGTCTGCCAAATGTTGACCCAACAGAGAAACCAGCTATCTGAATCGACAGTAGCTTAGATAAAGCAATTAAGAACATGAAGACAAGGAAAGCACTCAGTTCATCAGGTATTTCTGCTGAGATGCTTAAAATATCTGACAGAGTAAGATATAGCCTAGTCACCCGCATAGGTAATCAGGCTGTCTACAAGGGAGTCAAACCCAACGATTAGTGTTGTAGCATCATAGTCAAAGGCTACAAAGGCAAAGGTGACACCTTAGACAGGAACAATTACAGAGGCATCAAACTGTTGGATCAGGCGATGAAAGTCACAGAGAGGGTCATAGCTCAATTAATTAGGGAAAGAATTAGCACAGATGAGATACTGATCGGATTTGTGCCAGGCAGGAGCATGACTAATGCTATATTCCTAGTTAGGCAACTGCAGGAGATATATCTAGCCAAAATTAAACACCAGTACCTGGCTTTTGTCAACATGGAGAAAGCTTTGACAGAGTACCCCGCTCCCTTATCTGGTGGTCAATGCGGAAGGTAGGGATAGATGAGTGGTTGGTGAGAGCCATGCATGTCATGTACAGGGATGCTGTCAATAAGGTGATGGTTAGCAATGAGTATAGCAAGGAATCCAGGGTACAAGTAGATTGGTTCTCATCCCCCTCTTATTCATCATAGCCCTCTATGCAGATGAGCTTGCTGTCATAGAGGCATCACTACCAGATCTAGAGAAGATATTTCAGGTGTGGAAGCAAGGTCTAGAATCAAAGGGCCTTACAGTCAGTGTAGCAAAAACAAAACTCCTAATAAGTAGAAAGGCGGACAAATCACAAACCCCTTCCGGTAGATGGCCCTGTTTAATCTGTAGGTAAGGCATTGGTAGAAACTCCATAACATGTACCCAGTGCAAGCTATGGACACATAAGAGGTGCAGCAATATCAGAGGAAGGTTAACTGGGAGTATCATTTTTGTATGTGGAAGATGCACAGGTATAATAAATACTAAAAATAGATTCTATTGACTACCATCAGGGTAAGCTAGAGGTAGTAGATAGCATCTGTTATCTTGGTGACCAAGTTAGTAGTGGAGGTGGATGCTCTGAAAGCATAGCTGCAAGAATAAGAATAGGCTGGGCAAAGTTCAGAGAGCTCCTACCTCTGCTGGCAACAAAGTGTTTCTCTCTCAGAGTGAAAGACAGATTGTACGATGCCTGTGTGCGAACAGCTATGCTACATGACAGTAAAACAAGGGCTGTGATAGCTGAGGATGTGTAGGCATGAAAGAAATGAGGCCAGTATGACTGGATGTGCAATGTTAGTGTGCATTGAAAAGTTGGGCATAAGAGGCATCAGATGTGGTGCACAAGAGTCTGTGTTGGTATGGTCATGTGATGCATAAGGACAAGGACAGCTGTGTAAAGAAGTGCCGATGGATAACTGGTGGAAACGTGTAGTAGAGGCAGACATGGGATGAGGTGATGAAGCATGACCTTTAAAATTAGGCTTCACAGAGGCAATGACTAGTGATCAAGATCTTTGGCTACATGCCATGCTTGAGAAGAACCAGTGAAGCCAAATGAAATCGTAGCTGTGGCTGATGCTGGTGTCATATGAAAAGTACTTTTCGAACATTGGGCTTCATGGAGGCAAGGTGGCCAATAAAAATTATCTTTCAAGTGTTGGACCTCATAGCGGCAATTACAAATGACTGAGACCTTTGACAATTATGCCGTGCATGAGAAGAAGACCCATGAAGCCAAGTAAAACTGTAGTTAGGGCAGATACTGGTGTCCCCTGTACCAATGGCACGTAAAAGCACCCATTACACTCTTGAACTGGTTGGCGTTAGGAAAGGCATCATCATCGGTTAATGTCCACTTTCCATGCTAGCATGGGTTGGACGGTTCGACTGGGGTCTGGGAAGCCAGGAGGCTGCACCAAGCCCAGTCTGATCTGGCAGTGCTTCTACAGCTGGATGCCCTTCCTAACACCGACCACTCCGTGAGTGTAGTGGGTGCTTTTTACATGCCAGGCGAGGCTGGCAGTGGCCACAATTGGTTGGTGCTTTTTATGTGCCACCAGCACGGAGGCCAGTCGAGGTGGTGCTGGCAACGGCCACGTTCGGATGGTTCTTTTACGTGCCACCGGCACTGGCGTGGAAATCATGCCAAATCAGACTAGAGTCTGGTACAGCCTTCCAGCTTGCCAGCTCTGTTCAAACCATCCCAGCGTGATGTTAAATGATGATGATGACCAACCTGGTGTGCATCTGATCAGGTGTCAGAAGGCATGGCATCTACCAAACCAAAATTTTTGTCATGTCAAGATCATTGTGCAGAATATTCTCCATTTTCTCACAGGATATACATATATATGTACTAACAGTTTTGGCCATATGACTTATACTCAATCGCCTGTCATCTATCACCATGAGGTAACACCATGTTTTCCTCAGCGGTGGTAGTTGCAGGAAATCCAGACCATGAGCCACCTTGAAGGTTAAGCCCTTCTTCAGCAGGTACTTAAAAGTATCACAAGGTCAAATTTTGTTGTCACTACTAGCTACTTTCGAAGTTTACTTTTAACAGTGGGATGTCAGTTTACTTGGAAAGAAACAATGCACTTATTAATAAGAAGAGTTGAAATTAATGCATGCAAGATTTCACAGCGAATTTTTCAACCCAACCACGTAGATGTTCTTAGTCACCAACCCTCACCAGTTTCCAAGCAAAGTAATATTTAACCAGGGCCAGCCACGTTCTCGCAAAATATTGGAGATGACCAAAACAGCTTGTACGACAAAGACACCCATCTACAATTGTCATGTGGTGTCAAGACAAGGAGTCAAAACACACACGTACACACAAAAGATTGTTTTCAGTTTCTGCCCATCAAATCTCCTCACATGGCCTCCAATGGTCTGGGGCTATAGCAAAAGACACTTCCTTCAGGTGCCATGCAGCAAGATTGAACCCAAAACTATGTGGTTGGGAAGCAAACATCTGAACCACACAGCCAAGTTTATGCCTGTCCAACCCATCCAGCAGGGAAAATGAATCTAATGTGATGACAATCATTATCATTTAATTTGTTTTCCATGCTGGGCAACCGGAAAGCTGCACCAGGCTTTAATTGTCTGTTTTGACATTTTCTATGACTGGATGCCCTTCCGAACACCAACCACATTATGGAGTGTACCAGCAGGCTTTTTATATAGCACCAGTTAAAACAAAATACAAGCTGTATACACAGTAAAGTGGTTGGCATTAGGAAGGGTATGCAGCCATAGTAACCATGCCAAAATGAACATGATATATATTTAGTTCAGTAATTAACTAGTGTGGATGAATGTGTTTAATGGCAAAGTATGACAGATAAATACATATCAAGCTGTAGCTGTACTGTCCCAAACGGCGGAATTAAATGAGGAATTAATAGTCAGGCTGGTGTTCACCAAAACTTACTCCTCAGACTCTTCTTAATTATAATTTCTCCCAGCAATAACAGAGGAGTCCACAGCAACAACTATATGTTGAAGACCTAATTCTTGTAACAGAGTCTGAGAAAAACTTAAAGACAGACCAGGTTTCTGGCATGTCTTTAAACCCTATAATCAAAAGATGTTAGACAAAACTTGGCAAAGACCAGAGTTTTATTACATAGAAAAGACAGGACTTTGATACTAACAGGGAAATAACCATGCTCAATATGCAGAAAAGGAACAGGCATAGAAGCTCTATATAATGTACTAGCACTATGATCCGGCGTTGCCGGGTCATAGTTCAAGCACATGCATATACAGCTGTGTGCGTGCACTGTCCAAATCTCCAACCAATCACATACAGCTAGCTGGCATTCAATTAGCGTATCAAGTTTTGGGCAATTTGATTGGGTTTTGGATAGAAAATTCACAAAAGGCGCAGGAGTGGCTGTGTGGTAAGTAGCTTGCTTACCAACCACATGGTCCCGGGTTCAGTCCCACTGCGTGGCATCTTGGGCAAGTGTCTTCTACTATAGCCTCGGGCCAACCAAAGCCTTGTGAGTGGATTTGGTAGACGGAAACTGAAAGAATCCCGTCGTATATATATATGTGTGTGTGTCTGTGTTTGTCCCCCTAGCATTGCTTGACAACTGATGCTGGTGTGTTTACGTCCCCGTCACTTAGCAGTTTGGCAAAAGAGACTGATAGAATAAGTACTGGGCTTACAAAGAATAAGTCCTGGGGTCGATTTGCTCGACTAAAGGCGGTGCTCCAGCATGGCTGCAGTCAAATGACTGAAACAAGTAAAAGAGTAAAAAAGTAACTTCTATTGATTTTTTAATGGCTTTGCGGAGTGACTGGGGAAACGGACGTTAAACGATGATGATGATAGTAGATTATGCAGGACAAGGAGCGATAGGAGTAGAAACATCAGAGTTGGGTAAGTCTGAGTTGATACAAGACTAATCTGCTATATGGAATACAAGCCCCACTGTTGTATTAGTAGAGTGAGGAAACATGGCTGCCTTAGGATCAGAAGTTGGATGTGTTGGGGAGTAATTCTATGCCAATCTGTCTGGGGGATGCAGAGAGTAAAGTCTAGAGATTAAGGAGATTGCTCTAGGCTCATTATTCATGGAGGCAGGGCAGGTTCAATATAAGGAGAGTTTACGAAAAAAACGAAAGACGAAGACCGGTGGTGTACAAAACAAACATATGTATTAGTATAATGCTCAGGAATAGAAAAAGTCTTTTACGTTTCGAGCCTACGCTCTTCTACAGAAAAAACAAGGAGAGAAAAAAATGTGTGTAGTGGCTAACGATCTATCATGGCGAGTGGTTCAATATAAGGTATATAGACTGTGTGTGTGTGTGGGGGGGGGGGAACACACGGATGAAAATAGGTTAGGAAAGAGTGAAAACTAGAATCATGTCTTGAATGAGTGCAATGTTGGAAGTATAGGCAAGTAGATTATTGACTGGGAAGGAGTAAAACTGAACCTCTGATAGACTGGATCACAAGAGAGCTTCATTGGCACACACTGTAAGTGGTGTAATTTGACAATTTCTACATCAAGAAACAGATGGGGTCATCATGAGCTGGGAGTTGAGCCAGATCTCAAAATTAGACGTAGCCTTATTATTTCTTTACTACCCACAAGGGGCTAAACACAGAAGGGACAAACGGATTAAGTCGATTACATCGGCCCCAGTGTGTAACTGGTACTTATTTAATCGACCCGAAAGGTTGAAAGGCAAAGTCGACCTCGACGGAATTTGAACTCAGAATGTAACGGCAGACGAAATACTGCTAAGCATCTCTCTTGAAAAGGAATGTGTGTAGGATATAATGTATGGTACATAGGTAGATCTTTGTCTATGAATATGAAAAAAAAAGGGAGGATTGACCTGTGGATTGAACAGTATTTTGACCAATATCTCATTAAATCATATTACTTGGTTTGTTTTCTTTGTGAACAGAGTGAAGGATACAAGGCCCCAGTAGCTCTACCCCTGTAAGTGACCTAGATGGATGTTAGTGGCATTGGGTCACTAACCTATGCTTGGCAAGACAGTGGGGAAGAAAATACTGAGCTGTGACTCACAAGATCTTCATTCTAGCTGGCAACAAACCTCCACTAAGAAATCTTTTCTGTCAGTATGTTGAGAGAAGATTGAAACATCTTGATGAAGCCTAGTTCAAGTGACTTATAATAGAAGGATTTCTACTAAAGACACACAAGAGCCAAAAGATGACATTAAACCTGACAGATGGGAGCCATAAGGATGTATTTAACTAGGTAACACACTGGGCTAATCAGCCAAAACAAAAATTTAAAGATATGGTAAATGATGTTGGCGTAGAGCTGGCAGAAACGTTAGCACGGTGGGCGAAATGCGTAGCCGTATTTCGTCTGCCGTTACGTTGTGAGTTCAAATTCTGCCGAGGTCGACTTTGCCTTTCATCCTTTCGGGGTCAATTAAATAAAGTACCAGTTATGCACTGAGGTCGATGTAATCGACTTAATCCATTTGTCCTCTGTGTTTAGCCCCTTGTGGGTAGTAAAGAAATATGTATTTTGTCTGCCGTTACGTTCTGAGTTCAAATTTCACTGAGGTTGACTTTGCCTTTCATCCTTTCGGGGTCGATTAAATAAAGTACCAGTTACGCACTGGAGTCGATGTAATCGACTTAATCCGTTTGTCTATCCCCTCTGTGTTTAGCCCCTGGTGGGTAGTAAAGAAATAAATTTGGTAAATGATGTTTGTTGTGTCACTGAGACTCTCTAATAACTCCCAAGATGGTTTGTGGACACATTCACCAATAGTTCACAGAAAATGTGGCTCATAGACATGTCTTCAAACCATGGAGATGGTTTGCTGATTGTAAATCTACAACCGAACTGAAGGAGAATGATGTGACTGAAATATTCATCATATTTAAACCATTTAATGTGTATGCAACAGCTCATGTTTCAGTTTGTCTGCCACCTTAATTAATCACATCACTAATTTCAGTAAGAACCAGCAGAGAACATTTAAGTAGGCCACTGACAGAAGAAGGTATCTAAAGCTAACCCAAAGAGGGGCTGCCCGGACAATACAAACAGGCAAATAGTAATTTTAGAGATCTAGAGTGTCTATGGTAGTTTACATGTTACAACAATTAATGGTTTTAGGTTTCAATTTTACACTAATAATTTATATTCTTATTATAGAGCAGGTTATTCACAGCAGAACAAAAAGTGAATCAAATATATTAACAATTCATTTCAATTAGAAAGAAAGAAAGAAATGTAAAGTTTTATTCAGTGACTGCTGAGGCCTAAATAATTTACCATTGTTAGTGGAGAAGAGAACCACTTCAACAGAACATATGGGAGAAGTTACACAAATGAGAAATAAGGAGAAGCTCTCTGTAAGCAAAACAGAACAATGAGTAGCATTGTTTTGTTTATTTAATATTCTAGGATCTTTTTTTTTTTTTTTTGAAAGTTAGTATTCATTTGATCATCTCTATATATATAAATGGCAAAATGTCTGTCTGTGCGTATCCTGTATGCAAATCCACAATTTTTCAGTTAGAGAGCTTGCACTTTCTATGGTCATTCAAAACTGTCCAAGGGTGTTTGTGCACATCTTTACATTTCCCCAGTCACCCTGCAAAGCCATTAAAAAATCAATAGAAGTGACTTTTTTGTGAATTTTCTATCCAAAACCCAATCAAAATGCTTGAAACTTGATACGCCAACTGAATGCCAGCTAGCTGTATGTGATTGGTCAGAGATTTGGACAGTACTTGCGTGTATGTGCGCACGCACGTAGCTGTATATGCATGCACTAGCATGCCATACTTTTGATATTAACCATGGCAGCAGAAGTATACTTCCAAAGGTACCTGTCATAAATTTCTAATTCTGGCACAAAGCCAGTTGATTATAGCAATTCCTATGCTCAGCTTGTACTGATTTTATCAACCCTGAAAAGATGAAAAGCCAAGTTGACCCCAGCAAAATTGAAACTCAAATATAATGAGTGGGAAGAAATGCAGTAAAGTATTTTTTCAGATGTAATTCTGTAAACTTACCACTTTGGTAAAAGTAATCCTTTCTGCCATAGGCACAAGCCAATTACATCAACCCCAGTACTGTACTGATACTTATTTTATTCTTTTCTACTCTAGGCACAAGGCCCGAAATTTTTGGGGAGGGGGATAAAAGACTGATGGTTTCAGTTTCATTTTAAAATACAAAATAAAGACATTTTGCCTTCCATCAGTTTAACTTACCGTATAGTAATATCACTAATCTGTCTACCATTCAAACATATCAGGTTTCATTTAAATAACAATGAAACCCACTTTTATACTGAGGCGTAAAAGCGTGCTCAGTTCGTTTGCACTGCACCTTTTTTAAATAGTTTTAAAATCTTCCAAATGACTAATGTACACTTTAAAGCATGAATTAGAAAAAAAATATATCTTCCAAGACCTGACAAATGAAGTGAGTTCATGGCTCGCAGGACGGCCTGCTGTGCTAACCTTCGATCGTAGAGTGACCCGCTGTTCTTGAGTCAAGTACATCAACATCAAAATAAAAATTCAAATGGAAATTGTAGTTAAGACACCCATGCCGGTGACACGTAAAAAGCACTGTTCGAACATGGCAGATGCCAGCGCCGCCTGACTGGCATCCGTGTCGGTGACATATAAAAGCACCAACCGATCATGGCTGTTTGCCAGCCTGCTCTGGCCCCTGTGCCGGTGGCATGTAAAAGACACCCACTACACTCATGGAGTGGTTGGCGTTAGGAAGGGTATCCTCCATGGCTTCCAGACCCCGGTCAAACCGTCCAACCCATGCTAGCGTGGAAAACAGACATTAAATGATGATGATCATGATTGCCTTTGATAATAGGAATTTGTATGAATTGACATGAATCTTTTATTTGTGTCTTAGTTATTAGGCTGCAGCCATGCTGGAGCTCTGCTTTAAAGGGTTTAATTTAACAAAGCAACCCCAGTACTTGTTATTTTTTTAAAGCTTTGTACTTATTTTACCAGTTTTCTTTTTGTCAAACTGCAGGCATGTAACAAACCAACACTTTGTCAAGCTGTAACAGGGGGACAAAAACATAAAGGTATATACACACACACAGAGGCTACTTTCATTTTCCGTTGACCACATCCGCTCACAAGGCCTTGGTTGGCCCACAGTTTGAACCCAGAAATATGTGGTTCATACCACAGAGCCATACCTGCAACTATGTGAGCATATTTTACGAAAAATTTCTGGTTTAAAATTCTGTTCACCCTTGCAAATTAAAAAGAAAAAAAACAAAGAAACAGTTGCTTTGATACATGTATGAAACGGTTGAGACTGGTTTAAAGTTTTTATCAGTAAAATAAAAGTCTTTTACAATTGATGATGATGATATATAAACTCAATCCTTTAATGTGTGTGACTTGAGCCAACTAGTTTCCCATCTCACAATATCTCTTCAATATTAAGCCGGGATCTTTTCAGTTGACCGGCAGTTTTTTAAAATAATTTCCATGTAACTAAACACTTTTAAACTTCGTATACTATTAGAATGTGTTTATAAAACATCTTTTTCGCTTGGCTTTATTGAGAAAATTCTATAGTTTGTAAGATATTTGTTGTATTTTTGCTTCAATTTCTGCAATTTCAACCAATCAATGACGTCTATTGAGGTGAAAACATTCTGTGCCGTATGAATATGTCCCTTGTTTAAAAAACAGATTGGGTTTATTTACATTTCTGAAGAAAAAAATATACCCTTCCCAGCACCCCTAAAACATTGAAATGCAATAGATCTATACTAGGGTGATAATTTCATATGACACCGCTAGAAAAAACTGCTGGTCAAACTGAAAAGATCCTTAAGCTGCCCCAACCTCATTTAGCCAGTCTCTTGTCTTCATCCTCTAACATCTCATCACTAAGCTTGGTCCCTTTGGACGCAGTAATAATAAAAGTATTTTACTGCTTAAATGAAGAGAGAAACAAAACAAACGCACAATGAAAGAATATGTTTTATGAAGGCAATTATTTATTGTTTCATGAGTGAAGTTCATCTTTTAATGGTTTCAGCCAAGGGCTATGACCATGCTGGAGCACCACAATTAGTGTGACTGCTAATTACTTTTAACTCACTTCCCCAAACCTTTCACCAGATTTGGTTCTGGCAAAGCAGTGAGTTACACAAAGCTGCCCTTCTTTGTACTTCTTGCTGTGATGTGCGTTCATTTGGTATATCAGACTAAATTTATTTAAATGTTCTTTGAACATATCCACACCTACACCTTGTAGGCCTTGAGGCTTTTAGACAGGGTATTGAAATTTCATTTTTTTTGTTAAACTCTGTCCACTTGTTGTTGTGGAGGCTTGTGGCCTAGTGGTTAGGTGGTTGCACTCAAGATTGTAAAACCATGGTTTCAATTACTGGATGAAGCAAATGAATTCTGTTCAAAACAATTCACTTCACGTTGCCCTGATCCATCATCATTGTTTAACATCCGATTTCCATGCTAGCATGGGTTGGACGATTTTGACTGAGGGCTGGCGAACCAGATGGCTGCACCAGGCTCCAACCTTGATTTGGCAGAGTTTCTACAGCTGGATGCCCTTCCTAACGCCAACCACTCCGAGAGTGCAGTGGGTGCTTTTTACGTGCCACCGGCACGGGGGCCAGTCAGGAGGTACTGGCAACAACCTCGCTCGAATCTTTTACACATGCCACCAGCACAGGTGCCAGTAAGGCGACGTTGGTAACGATCACACTCAAATGGTGCCCTTTTATGTGCCACTGGCATGGAAGCCAGTTCACTCAGCTGTAAATGAGTTCCAACAATAACTGGGAAGTTAATCCTGTGATGGACTGGCAGCCCATCCAGTGCGGAGGGTTGTAATGTCCCTTAATCAAACATCATGAAAACAGAGTCAAGCTCAGTTATCATGAGTCCTAGAGCTCATGAGACTTGAGTCAGTCTGCTTGTTGTTTGGGGTATAAATAGATTAGTGAACAGCACAATAAAATCCTGAATGATTTACACTCGACATTTGTGCTTATTAAAAAGACACCATGTTCTTCAAATATCTCTCTCTATATATAAACGGCAAAATGGCTGTGTATGTGTGTGTGTATCCTTTATACAAATCCACAATTTTACAGTTAGAGGGCTCGCACTTTCTATGGTCATTGAAAACCGTCCAAGGGTGGTTGTGCACATCTTTACATTTCCCCAGTCACTCTGCAAAGCCATTAAAAAAATCAATAGAAGTGACTTTTTTGTGAATTTTCTATCCAAAACCCAATCAAAATGCCTGAAACTTGATACGCCAATTGAATGCCAGCTAGCTGTGTGTGATTGGTCGGAGATTTGGACAGTACTCGTGTGTATGCGCGCAGGCACGCAGCTGTATAATCATGCACTAGCACTATGCCCCGGCAACGCCGGGTCATAGTGCTAGTTGTTAATAAATCAAAATGTAAAGAGGACTAAATGGCACCCCAAACCATCTGGTGTAATGAATTTGGCACTTTATAATGGTTATAATTTAATAGAATCTACCTGCTTGGCTCAGAATTGAGTGCAGAAAAGGTGGTCCTTGTTAAAGCTACACCCACATTCCTCAGTACCCTACCACTCTACTATCTACTGTATTAGCCGGCTGCTGTAATTAATAAAAGCAGAACTTGTTACTATATACATTATCATTTTTGTTCTGCCAGTCATCATTCTCACTCAGCTGAAACACTTTCTACCTGCCATCCTTCATTCTTCTTACCCACCATCCACTTACCCCATCTACCTATGACTACTGCCATCCCTGCTCTGGCATCTCATTACCTATTTCTTTATTACCCACAAGGGATTAAACATAGAGGGGACAAACAAGGACAGATATAGGTATTAAGTTGATTACATCGACCCCAGTGCATAACTGGTACTTAATTTATCGACCCCAAAAGGATGAAAGGCAAAGTCGACCTCAGAGTGTAGTGGCAGACCACTAAGCATTTCGCCCAGCGTGCTAACGATTCTGCCAGCTCACCGCCGTATGGCCTCTCATTATCACCAGCTCTACATTCTTTCCAGTTACTCCCACCTACCCATATACAATGCAGGGTATCCATGTATCTTCTCTATCGCAAGAACCTGTGCTTGCTTCACTGTTATACTTTTGCCTCCCTATATACCTGGCAGAAATTGCTGACTCGGTCTCAAAAATATACCCTTCTGTACTCTTCCTGTCTTGGAAGTTTGTAAAAGCACCCAGTGCACTGTAAAGTCGTTATGAAGGACATCCAGCCATGGAAATCATGCTGAAGCTCAATGTGAGCCTAGAGGCTATGAGATCCTCCTGTCAAATCATTAAACCCATGCCAGCATAGAACATGGATGTTAAATGATGATGATGATGACTCACTCCCTCTCTTCACTCTTGTAACTTGAACCCCTACACCTTGATCCTTCTGTCACCATGGGCTTTCTAGCCCTCCACATTACCTTGAGGGTGCACTCTGGCCTCTCAGAACTATCATATCCTTATCTCTCAAGTAGATGGAGTATCACCCCATCTACTTGATAATGATAGACATGTTGTTTCTTCCTTTTTATTATACTGTAACCTTCCAATCCATCACCCAAAATCATCCTCCTTTCTTCTATTCTCCTTCTATGACATAGGAGCTCCTTAGTCTTGCAATTTATGACGCAACCCACCACCACCACTGCTGGTGGTGGTCACAAAAAGCAGACATAAATTCACTATGGATAAATATTCCTATATTTATATATTTTACTGAAAAACAACAACAAAAACACCAGTATAAATTGAATTTAATAATGATTGGCCTAATAAACAATGAATACATCAAGTTGTGACATGTAAGTTGAGAAGTTTTATTTTAAAATGTAAACATGTACGATATTTGATGGTACATAAGCTCAAAAGGCAGACATTTTTCAAAAAAGTCTGAAGAGAGAGAGAAGCAACACTGGTTCTATATGCAAAACTGGGCTTCCCATAAATTTTAATACACTAAAAACTTTATCTGAATGTGTACTGATGAAATTGGAATGCGTCTTATGCTAACTACAGTATATATAAATATCACCACTGAGTGTAAAAAGTAAATATATTATGAATTACATAAAAAACTATTCTTGTATTACCTAAAATTTTCTCCTCAAAATAACTTGAATAATAAAGTGTATTAAAATCAGATTTAATTAACAGAAATTGAAACTGGAAAAATGATATACAACTAAATTATTTTATTGCATTATAAAGAGAGAAAATTGCAGTTTAGCCTTGGCCCAGGGTTACGAGTTTAGTGATGATAGTCAGGTCAATTTAATTGATTCCAGGCAAAATATCAACTCCAGATTTTAAACTCTAAATGTAGAGATGTAACTGGATGACATCTGAAGGTATTTTGGTTCCCATTCTACAAACTGTCGACCATCACTGCCATCTCAATTCCTATCGTCAGCACAATACCACATTGAAGACAACAGCCTCCCACCAACCACAGAAACCCTCAAAATCATCACAGGTGCTGCATTCCTCTTCAATAGTCATATGAAATACTAATGACTACACAATCTAATTATACAGCTGCAAGTAATTCTTTTCTCACATCTACCTTTTCTGTCAATCAGGCATCAAGAATTCCATATCCACTCCAATCTGCACTTGGACGACTTTTCTTTTTAGATTTTCAACTCTTGAAGGTAGACTTTGTTTACTAATCACTTAAATATTCTCTGTTAATCAAAAATTTTCAATTCTCAATTAATACATGGGAGATTACTATATTTATATTTGATATGAAGAACATTCCCCTGGGGTATTTTCCCTTAACCATACTGTACCAGTCATTGGCTCTCATGATTTCTGATCTTAACTGACTGGAAGTGTTATCATGTACATGTTTTTTTGGCTTGGTATAAAAGATGGTCTACAACAAATATTCTGCTCAATACCACAGATTTGCTTGTCAGTTGTTTGACAGTAACCAGTTGAGCATGTCTCTTGGTAGCTGACAATATGTGCATCTCTGATCACGAGCAGAAGTAGAGGAGCATCATAGCCATACATTAAGGAATTCTTTGGAGTTTGAATAATTCACTTCTGGAAACAAGGGCGTTTCATTCAACATACTTAAACAAACCTTATTCAGGGACCTTTTGAGTGGGATGGGCTACTTGACCTGAAGAAAATTCTAACTGGGTCCCACCTGCATGTGCTTGGAGTAACCTTATCAGACGGATGGTAATGATGGGTATACTGAGCTTCGTCTATTTTACTCCAGTGTCACTTTGATGGAATGCACTGCTCTCTCACTCAATAATAATAATACTTTCTACCAGAGGCACAAGGCCTGAAGTTCTGGGGAAGGAGGCTAGTCAATTACATCGATCCCGGGAGGATGAAAGGCGGACGAAATGTCACTAAATATTTTGTCCGGTATGTTAATGGTTTCAAATTTTAGCACAAGGCCAGTAGTTTCAGAGGGAGGGGTTTAATCGATTAAATCAACCGTAGTACTTGGCTGGTACTTTATTGATCACATAAGATGAAAGACAAAGCTAACTTATAAAAGAAAAATATATTATAAATCGAAGGAGTTTCGTTATTCCATTAACAAAAAAAAAAGTATAATTTTTACCATCAGATACACTGTGTCATTTGAGTTAGAACTTTCAAAATAAAATTAAAAAGGCATATCTCATGCAAGAGACACGACAAGCAATGGAAGGTAATGTGCTGCGATTTATATTCATTTTAGATGAAGTAGTTGAAAATTAAATATAACTGGAAGTGGATAATAAAATAATATCAATAATGAGATGGATCTGTTACTTAGCTCGGATCAGTTTTGATCGAACAAAACTATGATTAAAGGTGTTCCAGTCATAACCATCCCTATTTTTTCACATAACTATTATCTTAAACTACATTATGCATTGACTTTCCTATTTTTAAAACGTCAGTGTGATTTGAGGGGAAATTTGGCTGCTATTTCTAGCAAGCCGGCAACCGTATAGAGGCTCCTTACTGGTTTCAATTATAAACAGTTTATTTGCTGTCGAGAAGAATCAAGAGGAACCAGCTAGTTAAAGTTCACCAGATACCAGTAATATACTGATACATATTTGTATATCTATGAAAAAAAGTAAACATTTTACTTTACATCCAAGGCTGGAACCAAGTCACAATTTGAAATTCATCTCTAACATGTAAACTTCCTAATTATATTTGGAAGTCCTAAGAACAACAAATCTAAAAATAACGACAAGATGGTTACGTCTGTAACGCCTTTGTGTCATAAGTTTGCTGTCAAACCTAAGCACTCACTGGAACAGTAATAAATGGTAAATCTTTCAATAAATATTGTCATTGTGTAGATCTGAAGAAAATGTATCCCCTGGCAATCAATGAGGAACATTAGCATAATGTATTAGGAGAGTTCCACTAGAAAGGGAGACAAATCCAATGACTCAATGTCACAACCGAAGTAAATAAACAAGGTAGTTACATTTCTGAACCATTAAAAAAAAAATTTATAATCATTTACACTTTAAGAAATCAAAAAAAAAAAAAAAAAAACGTATTTAACAAACAGAAACGATTACCAAAAATGATTGCAAAAACTGCCGAATTCAAAAGAAGATTGTGTAAGAAAATAAAAAACACTTTTTTTTAATGTTAACCGCTTAGGAAATTCGGGGAAAATGTGTTTATGAAATTCACAGTTAGAGAAAAATGCTGCAATATAAACTGTTCAATATACTAGTATCGCAGAACTACTGGACTGATTTAAATACACACACACACTCTCTCTTTCTATAAATGTGTGTGTGTGCAGCTACCAGTAAGCAATGCAATAGATTGCATTAAGAACTATAATCATAAATATCAATTCTCCACAAAAATAATTTTATCCGTCTATTAAAAAAAAATTCATAATGATGAAAATAAGAGACAAGATGTTTGTTTGCATTAAACACTATATATATATGTGTGTGTGTGAGTGAGCGAGTGACATACACACAAAGTGGTGTATATATATAAAATGTATGAGTGTGTGTGTATATATATATAGATATATATACAATAAGCCATAGTGATAGTAATAATGATGGCGTCAGTCGCCATGTTTAGAGCAGATGAATCTCATGGCGCCGCCAACAATGACATTTACTTTAACATTATCAAATCATCACACACTCCAGTGGCAACTAACACAGTAGTATAGAAGTAAACTGTTGAAACAGAAAGAAAATCAAATTTGATAAGGCGATCGGACGAGCATTTAAGGTTTATTTACAAATCAACGCACATCATCATTGGGCGCCGCCATCTTGGAAAAGTAGCGTCTCGTCACGTTGAAATAAGGCGACATGACAACAGAAGCAGCTTCTTCGTGACTAACAAGCCAACTAAAGAGGGCATGAGGGCAAGAAAACAACTGACAGGTTTATCGGTGTAAGTCACAAATGTTAACAACAACAAAAATAAGGAGTGTGCCAATAGACGAGTAACCGGCGACATCGGTGTCTTTGGCGTCGGTTCCAACAGCAAAACAAACGCCAATTCGACATGGCTTTGAAAAAAAATAATTAAAACCAAAAAACTTGTGCAGATAATAATTTCATTTAAATAGACACAAGACTATATTTTCTATAGAAGAGTGTAATTGGGATTTAAATTTTAAGATTAATACAAGAAATCGAAGATTTCTGTGGCGCCAAAACTCTTCAACATCAATAACAAAAAGTCGCCATTTTGTAGGGGGAATCATTTGTAAAGGGAGGCAGGAAAATCATTGATTGAAGGGAGGGGGGGCTGGCACCACCACCGACATTTTTTTGTCTGCTACAATCAACTTACCTGTATTGTAGACGTGGAGTTCGTCCACAATTCCTTCGTTGCCACCACCAAATACAACCATAAGATCTTTGATCGCCACAGCTCGATGTCCATGTCGTGGCCTGGGACATGGCCCCGCCGTATTGGTAACTCGCTTCCACTTCAATATGGGTGCCGCCATATTGAAGTTACCCACAATGCTAACCAATAAAGGGGGGGAGAGAGTGGCGTAAATGCCCGGACGTAAAAACAAAAAATCGGAAGATCACGTGAGCTAGCGTTTACCTCATTTCATCAAGTTTCCAAAATTGACATTACAATTTTTTGATAGATAATAGATTATTTCTACATAATTATAAAACTGGATAAGAAACAACTCGATTTTTCAATAGTTATTGATATAATTGCACATTTTTCCTTCTTCCGGTATCGAAATCACTGCTAGATAATATTACGACCAGCATGCATTGCACCAATATATCCGATAAGTAAGGACTGTTGTTAATTTGACGCTCGTTTCTATTTATTTATATAATTTCATTTTTTTTCTCAAATCTAATATATTTCCAACTGTCTGTTATATTTAAATAAATATATATTTTTAAGTGAACCGATAGCTCTTTTACGTGAGTGACAGAAATATTTTCCTTTCAATAATTCAACCAATTAAAACCCAGCTTTGGTGATATTTCCAGACACACCCTCCCAAACGTAAACAAGAGAAAACCCGCTTATTTCTAAAGCAACGTTGAGTGAGGAAGACTCCTTTCCCCGCCGCCCTGATTTATGAATTTACTTTTGATTACAGTAGTAAACGTTAATATCTATGCTGTATGTTGACAACCATGAAAAATTATTGGTAAAATTTTCTACCGAAAGTTTATTTTTACTGGCGATATTAACTTAAGCGGCGCAATCCGAGACGAAGAAAGCTACTCTGCGGTCGTCGACTGGCTAGAAATAGCAGCCAAAAAATTAAGGACAAATTATATAATGAATTTTTTAAATATCCTTAAAGGAGGTAGGGTGTTCATAGCTGGAACATCTCAGATGTTCCCGATCAAGAAGCATCAGCAGAAGCTAAACAATAACATTGATATTATGAGTCATCGAAGCGGCAAGTTTCAGCATTGTCACTCGACCCGCTAGAAATAACAGCCAAATCTCCCTTACGTCACATTTTACTGTTAAAAAGACCGAAGTGCACCTTGAATAATTAGCAGAGGTGTAACATACAGGTACTACTTGAGAGCAGTGGTTCCGGTGCGCGCACTCACGTAGTCGCGCATCCACGCTAGCTAGTCATGACTAGTCGATCCTTACTTTGTGTTTTTGTGTTTTATTTACTTTGTGTAAAAAAATTATTTATTTTGTGTTTTATTTACTTTGCTAGGTAGTCGTAGGATCAACTAGTCACGACTAGCTAGTGCGGATGCGCGAGTGCGCGCACCGGGACCACTGTTCTCAAGTAGTACCTAACATACACACTCCACCCCTTTTTGATTAAAAAAAAAAACACATTCAGATTATGCAAAAAAAATCGGTAGAATCAGTATTTCAAAATTTAAATTCTACCCTCCTTTTTTTTCATTTTTATCAGAAAATTTTTTGTTTGGATTCCTTTTAAGTTTGTATGTTATTTTATTTATTTATTTATTTTTTCCATATAAGTACTTTCCCCATATATCATCATCCTTCATGCTTGAAACAACAGCCAAATTCACGTTGTTCATATAAAATCGAAGGACACTTTACGGCTAGAAATAATAAAGCACTTTCAAATTTGCTGGTCGGTGTTTCGGATCAGGACGCTCTCATAAATTGGATTTTCTCCGTTTTGACGGGGAATTTTCCAATTTTTGACCTTCGAAATGATTAGAAGGAGGGGATCTTTTATGAAAACAAATTTTTGAAAATCTATGATGTTTTTCACCTCTCTTCCCCCTTCGGACCGATTTAAAAACCGTGGGAGAAGCCTTTTCGGTTAAAAAAAAAAAATTTTCAGATGGAAAGGTTTGAATTAAAGGAGATTTGGCTGTTGTTTCTAGCACATTAACGACCACCTTTCTTTTTTCTTTATCACTCTCACATGTATTGATGTTTTTCTATAGTTTTCTCTCGATAAACACATTTTATGGAGTGGGTAATGCGGAAGTAACACTTGTGTGATCCATTGCTGGGATACAAGCAACAGAAATTTTATACCCCACCTTCCTCCTGAACCAAGTGTGTGTCTGTAACTACAAGAAAAGTATGGTATTAAAATAAGTTATCTTTTACATGCCTGTTTTTTAAATCTCTGGATAAATTCCTGCAATGACCTACTCAGGCTCTCCAATATTTAAAAATTATAAACAATTAGGTGAGGAGTGGGGTTGAAAACTTTTTTTTTAAATAGCATAAATGTATATAGGGGAGAATCGGTCACTGGTCATTTCCTTTGGGCCTCACCGAGGAAATGACTAGTGACCGAGACTTTTGGAAATATGCCGTGCGTGAGAAGACCCGGCAAGCCAATTGAGACCATAATCTCGTGGCCTATGCCAGGGGCATTACCAGCCCACTTGTGCATACCTTTTCCTTCTTTGGACACTAAAACTCTGCTTGCAAAGACCTGTTGACTCAAGTGTAATCAAAAATCAATAATCAAAATCAAATTCGATGACTGGTGTCCGTGCCAGCAGGGTGCCAAGAGCACCATATGAGTATGATCATTGACAGAGCGGCTAACCGGCTTCCGTGTCAGTGGCACTTAAAAGGTACCATTCGAGCGTGATCGTTACCAGCGTCACCTCGAGCCCTGTGCTCGTAGGGTATTAAGAGCACCATCCGAGCGTGATCGTTACCAGAGCGGCTATCTGGCCTCCGTGCCGGTGGCACGTAAAAGACACCATTCGAGCGCGATCAATACCAGCATCGCCTTACTGGCACCTGTGCCAGTGGAATGTGTAAAAGATTTGAGCGAGGTCTTTGCCAGTACCGCCTGATTGGCCCCGTGCTGGTGGCACGTAAAAGCACCCACTACACTCTGGCATTAGGAAGGGCATCCAGCTGTAGAAACTCTGCCAGATCAAGACTGAAGCCTGGTGCAGCCATCTGGTTCGCCAGCCCTCAGGCATTCGTCCTTGGATGAATGGAAAGCGGACGTTAAACGATGATGATTCTTCCATCTTGTCGTCTTTTATTTCAATATCAGGGAATGTATTTACTCTCCTATTGTGACTGGGAAAATGACTGAAGTTTCTTGACAATATTTCTCTTTGAAAAACTCTTATTTTATTCTGAAAGCTGAAAATTGTCTGAGTAAGATCAGAAACAATCTTATTCTTCTCCTGGAGTGCTACGTTGAGAATTTGTAGATGATTCATTATATCAGTAAGGAACCTCAGATCTTCATCATTTTCCAGTTGAGGATAGGATCTTTACTTTTCTTTAAGAAAAGTAATTATAGACTCAAACAGATTAACAAATCTACTCAAGACATTGCTGGTTGACATCCACCTCACAATGCAGTGGAAAGAGACATCACTGGGTTTATCTTCAAGCTCCAGCTCTTCAATAAATTTTCTGAACTGTCGGTGAGTCTTCCCATTTAATTGTATGAAATTGTCAATTTCAAGGACAGATTTCATAACATCTTCATACTTGAAGTATCTGGCTGCCAGGTGTTCACAATGAACAGGGAGAAACTCTGGAAAGCTGGGATCATTTTTCATAAGTGCAATTAATCCTACATTTTTCCCACCATTGCAGGTGCAACACCTATGAGTTTATTCAGTGGAACATCAGCATTTCTTAAGGTTCTCTCAAACACATTTTTAATGTCAATACTACGAGTTATTTCTTTTAATGCCATTAAGTCCAACATTTCTTTTGTAGTTACATCAGAGAAAACAACAAATAAATACTGCCAGTCAGTGGCAGATCTACTTTAAAACTAATGAAGCCTAAGCTTCAGGGCCCCTAATCCGAGAAGGGGATCCTCTGAAGCTACTTAATTTTTTCATTCTGTCAGTCTTTTTGTTTTTGTATTTTGCCATGCCGGACTGCTGAGGACATGCATAAGCTCGCAAGGAATGAAGCCAGCATGCTCTGATGGATGTGTAATGTTAATGTGCATATTCGACAGAGTGTAAGTACCTTGAGAAAAAAGTTGGACCTAAGAAGCATCAGATGTGGTGTGCAAGAGAGACGACTGTGCTGGTATGGTCATGTGGCAGGAATGGATGAGGATAGCTGTGTAAAAAAGTTCCACACCCTAGCGGTTGAGAGAACCTGTGGAAGAGGTAGACCCAGATCAAAACTGGAGCCTGGTGCAGCCATCTGGTTTGCCAGCCCACAGTCAAACTGTCCAACTCATGCTAGCATGGAAAGTGGACGTTAAACGACAATGATGATGGTGATGATGATTGCTGTTACTAGTCTTAGTGGATGTTATCTCGTACTCCTACACAGAGTCTAGACATGCAGTGTCTAGCTACAAACTGTTCTACCTGATATTTCTGCCAGTGTGGAGTAGTATAAAAAATAAAAGTACAATTATTTCCTTGAATTATTTTGGAAACTTCAGCCTTGCCCCTCCCATTGTCAAATATGTCTACTCCAACATCAGCACAATAGAGGTAAGAATTCTTATTTTCTCAGCGGGACACCATTATTTAATGACCAATGAAAGGATTTGCCTCCTAATTTTTGACTTACAATCTGTTCAGTTACAAAGCATTTTTTTCTACTTTAAAAATTGTTTGACTATCACCTTGTACAAAATAAAGAATTCTTCATTTATGACTATATATTAAGTTGTAGACCCTTATTTTGATTGATCTCTGTTTTACTGTGGCTAATGAAAATATTACCTCAGTTTTTTTTTTTTTTCACAGAGGTCTAGTCCCGAAGAGGAATAGCAATCATCATCATCATCATCGTTTAACGTCCACTTTCCATGCTAGCATGGGTTGGACGAATGACTGAGGGCTGGCGAACCAGATGGCTGCACTAGGCTTCAATCTTGATCTGGCAGAGTTTCTACAGCTATATGCCCTTCCTAACGCCAACCACTCCGAGAGTGTAGTGGGTGCTTTTACGTGTCACTGACACGGGGCCAGTCAGGCAGTACTGGCAACGACCTTCCTCGAATCTTTTACACATACCACCGGCACAGGTGCCATGTCTTCAAGAAAGTACTTAAGCAGATACCAGAAATGCTAACTCAAGGAAAAGCAGTCTAATGAAATTTCTAAATGTCAAAAACTATCAAACTATTTTACAATGTCAAGTAAAAGTTTGTCATCACCTGCAACTGAAACAAGCTATGCAAGCACCAGTGAGGTCAATGATGGTGCACAAACCATAAGTGCTCTGTTTAGCAATAATCAACCTACTGTTAACACTTTTGGTGCAGATGATGATCATGGTAGTCAAGAATTTCAAGAAAAGAGAGAGCAGAAACAGGAAACGAAGCAAATTTAGTGATTTCAAAGAATACAGTGACCTGCCAAACTACCCCGTAACAATTGATAATGATTTCATGCAAAACTGTTTAATGCAAGACATCAGTTTTTTTTTTTTCAAAATAAAAAAAAACAGATAATGTATATACTGAATCCAACAAGATTTACAAACAGAAAAATTGAAGTTTCTCAAATAAGTACTTCAAAAAAAGCGTGGAAAATGGTCAGACTGTGGTGAGATCCTGACTCGTTTTCTCAAAGAGCAAAGGTTATCATCATCATCATTATCATTTAATGTCCGTTTTCCATGCTAGCATAGGTTGGACGATTTGACTGAGGACTGGCAAACCAGATGGCTGCACCAGACTCCAATCTGATCTGGTAGAGTTTCTACAGCTTGATGCCCTTCCTAACACCAACCATTCTGAGATTGTAGTGGGTGCTTTTATGTGCCACCGGCACGAGGGCCAGTCAGGTGGTACTGGCAATGGTCATGCTCAAATGGTGCTTTTTTTGGGTACCTGCACAGGATCATGTCCAGCGGCACTGGCAACGACCTCGCTTGAATGTTTTTTCACGTGCCACCAGCACAAGAGCCAGTAAGGCGACGCAGGTAACAATCATGCTCGAATGGTGTTTTTTTACATGCCACCAGCACGGAGGCCAGCTTGTTGCTCTGGCAACAATCATGCTCATATGGTACTCTTAGCGCTCCACTAGCACAGATGCCAGTTATCGAATTTGATTTCGATTTTGATTTCACTTGCCTCAACTGGTCATCGTAAGCAGAGTTTAGTGTCCAATGAAGGAAAGGTATGCATAAGTGGGTTGGTTACACCCCTGGCATAGGCCACAAGGTTATGGTCCCATTTCAGCTTGCCGAGTCTTCTCAAGCACAGCATATTTCCAGAGGTCCCAGTCACTAGTCATTGCCTCGGTGAGGCCCAATGTTTGAAGGTCATGCTTCATCACTTCATCCCAGGTCTTCCTGGGTCTACCTCTTCCACAGGTTCCCTCAACTGCTACGGTGTGGAACTTTTTCACACAGCTATCCACATCCATTCTCACCACATGGCCATACCAGTGCAGTCGTTTCTCTTGCACACCACATCTGATGCTTCTTAGGTCCAACTTTTCTCTCAAGGTACTTACACTCTGTCGGGTATGGACACTGACATTACACATCCATCGGAGCATACTGGCTTCATTTCTTGCAAGCTTACACATATCCTCTGCAGTCACGGCCCATGTTTCACTGCCATGTAACATGGCTGTTCATACACATGTGTCATACAGTCTACCTTTTACTCTGAGCGAGAGGCCCTTTGTCACCAGCAGAGGTTGGAGCTCTCTGAACTTTACCCAGGCTATTCTTATTCTAGCAGCTACACTTTCAGCGCACCCTCCCCCACTACTGACTTGGTTACCTAGGTAACGGAAGCTATCAACTACTTGTAGTTTTTCTCCCTGGAATGTGGCAGAAGTTGGTCTCTGAGCATTTTCAGTGTTTATTGCTCCTGAGCATCTGCCACATACAAAATCTATCTTCCCAGTTAGCCTTCCTTTGATATTGCTGCCCCTCTTATGTGTCCATAGCTTACACTGGGTACATCTTATAAAGTTTCTACCTATGCCTTTTCTACAGATTGAGCAGAGCCATCTACCTGAAGGGATTTGTGGTTTGACTGCCTTCCTACTTATTAGGACTTTGGTTTTAGCTAGGTTGACTGTAAGGCCCTTCGATTCTAATCCTTGCTTCCACATCTGAAACTTCTCCTTTAGTTCTGATAGTGACTTAGCAATTAGAGCAAGGTCGTCAGCATAGAGGAGCTCCCAGGGGCATCCAGTCCTGAATTCCTCTGTTATTGCCTTGAGGACTATAATAAATAGGAGGGGGCTGAGGACTGAACCTTGGTGAACCCCTACCTCTATCCAGAATTCTTCACTGTACTCATTGCCAACCCTCACCTTACTGACAGCATCCCTGTACATGGCTTGCACAGGTCTTACTAACCATTCATCTATCCCTAGTTTCCTCATTGACCACCAGATAAGGGATCGGGGGACCCTATCAACGGCTTTCTCCATGTCAATGGTACAGAGGTTTATCTTTGGCTAGATATTTCTCTTGCAGTTGCCTTACCAGAAATATAGCATCAGTGGTGCTTCTGCTTGGTACAAAACCAAACTACATCTCATGTAAACTAACTTTCTCCCTAACTAGTTGGGCTATGACCCTTTCTGTAACTTTCATCACCTGATCCAATAATTTGATACCCCTGTAATTATTTCTATCTAAAGCATCACCTTTACCTTTGTAGCAGCTGATTATGATGCTGCTACACCAGTCATTGGGTGTGATCCCTTCATGAACTACCTGATTTACAATGCAGGTGACAAGACCATAGCCCACACTGCCTGATATTTAAAGCATCTCAGCAGTGATTCCTGATGGGCCAGGTGCTTTCACTGTCTTCATATCCTTAATTGCATATCTACCAGGGTGCTATTGATTTGGGTAGCTGGTCTCTCAATTGGGTCAACCTTTGGCAGACTCTCCTCCTCCCATTCATTCTCCACATTCAGCAGTTTTTCATAATGGCTTCTCCAAGCCTCTTTCTTTGCAGAATTATTAAACGCAATGGCACCATCGTCCATGTGGACACATTTCTCTCCTATGACATCATCATTTTCTCTCTCACACACTGTCTTGCATTCTGAAATACTTCAGTCCTTTGGTCCTCACATTGCTGAACATTGGCAAACTTGTTGTTTTCTATTTCTTCTTTACCCATATATACATGTCTCCTAGCTTCCCTTTTGGTTGTCGGATACATTCTCTTACTACCGCCACTCTTCCATGCCTTCCAGGCCTGTTTCTTTGCTTTAATGGCTCTGTCTACAGAATTATTCCACCACCACGTTGCACTAGTTCTGGAAGGGACTTTGCACCAGCCATAGATTTAGTCTATGGCACTCAGCAAGCTGTCTTGCAGGAGTTCCCAGCTGCCTTCTACATCACAGGACTATAGCTCCTCCCTATCATCAAATTTCCTGGTAAGGATATCCCTAAATCTCTGACCATGTGAAGGGTTCTTAAGCTTCCAAGACTTTCTTTTCCTGATTGGTCTGCATTTTGGCATCCTTCTGGCCTTGAGTCTAAATTCACTGATGAGTAGTCTATGTTAGGGGAGGGTCTTTGTATTTAAGAGCAACTATGCATCCCGCTGTCTGGTGAGAATGAAATCAATCTGGGTAGCAGAGTCACCTGATTGATAGGTTATCAGGTAGCTGGCTGACTTCCTGAAGTTTGTGTTGCAGGTTAATAATTTGCATCGCAGAACTCCAGGAGCTTAGTTCTCTCTTCATTTCTGGTACCAACTCCATGACCCCTATGTCCATCATGGAAGATACCAGGTTGCTGTCCAACATGCCCATTAAAATCCCCAGCCACAAAGATGAGATCATTGTCACTCATCTTTGAGGTATCCTGCAGAAGAATATCTTAAAAGTGACCCGGCAGAGATAATTGTAGCTATACCATTCTGCAAGACTATCCTGAGTTTAAGTACTCTATCGTACACCCTCACTACCTCTATGACCTTATCCATCCATTTCTCTGCAAGAAGTATGCCCACACCCATTATTCCATCACTATTACCTATTTCTTTATTACTCACAAGGGGCTAAACACAGAGGGGACAAACAAGGACAGACAAATGGATTAAGTCTATTACATCGACGCCAGTGTGTAGCTGGTACTTAATTTATCGACCCCGAAAGGATGAAAGGCAAAGTCGACCTCGGTGGAATTTGAACTCAGAACGTAACGGCAGACAAAATACGGCTACGTATTTCGCCCGGCATGCTAACGATTCTGCCAACTCACTGCCTTTTCCACCACTATTACCTTCCCAGAAGAGTTTATATCTATGTGCTTTGCCTGTGAGGACTCTGGCTAAAGCTCGACAAATCACAAGAAGTATTCTTTTGTCATACTCTTTTACTTGTTTCAGTCATTTGACTGCGGCCATGCTGGAGCACCGCCTTTAGTCGAGCAAATCGACCCCGGGACTTATTCTTTGTAAGCCCAGTACATATTCTATCGGTCTCTTTTGCCGAACCGCTAATTGAACACACCAGCATTGGTTGTCAAGCAATACTAGGGGGACAAACACAGACACACAAACACACACACACATACATATATATATATATATATACATATATACGACAGGCTTCTTTCAGTTTCCGTCTACCAAATCCACTCACAAGGCATTGGTCGGCCCGGGGCTATAGCAGAAGACACTTGCCCAAGATGCCACGCAGTGGGACTGAACCCGGAACCATGTGGTTGGTTAGCAAGCTACTTACCACACAGCCACTCCTGCGCCATATATGCATAAACATGTTAATGCTGCTATTTTTCTACCACCCACCAAATTACTATCAAAACACAGCTTTTTGACATCTTCAGAACTGCATCTAGGAAAATAGCCATTTATGTTTTTGTAGTGTGATGGTGGAAAAGGACAACAGAAAAAAAGAAGCAAACGGGAGAAAGAAATACAAAAGGCCTTACCTGTTGGCCTCAGCGGAATCAGTGGTCACTCTCACGAATTAAACACTTCTTGTCTCTATGCTGTCTTTGCCCAAACTGACCACATGAGCTTCCTGCCCATGCATGCCCCTTTCACTTTTCCGCCGGCCCCTGCAAGCCTTACTTCCATCCACCTCATCTGCCATCCCCTCCACCAACACCACATAGCTCCATCACAGCCTATAACACTACTAACACCACAGTTTTTATTGCTGGTGTCCTCAACTAATCTATCTGAACTGAGATCGATTGGAAAACCTTTCATTGGCCACAAAGAGCAAATGATTTCTTTGTTGTAGCACTGGATTGAAGTTGGTCCCAAGTAGTCGCCTCCCCCACAAAATGGTAACAACTCTTTGGATCTGTTCTTTACCACTACTCCTGAAACATTTATCAGTGTCACTACCAAGGAACCTTCAGGCAACTCTAATCATGCTATGACCATTGCCAATCTGTCTCTTATGGGCAGAAACAAGAAGCATCACCAGCACCAAACTGCTTGCTTTGACTGGAACAAAGCAGACTAGAACTGCTGCCATACTGAGTTGCAATGCCCAAACTGGTTTGAATTTTACAATTCCACAGATATCAATACTGCACTTCAGAACATCCTCAGTTCATTGTGGGCCACGTAAAACATCAGTATCATGGAACCACTTAAAAAATACCAATATATATGGCTGAAGCGGGAAGACCGAAAATGGCTTGAAAGTCATAACATGCCGGCGGGAAATAACATCACTAGGTGAGACAAGCTGACACTAAATCAGCTTCGCTGACTGACAGGTGACGGTCGTTTAGAGAATGCGTGGGCTAAGACTACATGCCTTCACTGGTCAGTTAAGGTGAGACAGTGTCACGTGACAACTTGCTGGGGCTGCCTGCTGGAGCCTAGTGGCAGGTATTTAAAGGGAAAAATTTGACAAGTCAGTCACCGGCTGACACTCACTGACGATACATCAAAGAGGCCAGGAAACAGAAGAAAGAAGACATGCACCCAACACCAGAGCTGAAGACACCTCCGAAATGGGTGGGGGGAAGGCCCGCCATGTCAAAATGGTAGAGGAGTAGGGGCCGAAACTGGACGTGGTTCCTCCTGATGATGGCTTGAGCTAACTGGATCCTATAAAGGAGCTGTTGTAGTAGCAGACCATGAAACACGGTTGTAATTCCCAATTTGGGAGATTGCCACAGTTCAACTTGCCAAGAAAGAATGTGATGCTAAGCAGAAATATAGATTACATAGAACAGAGAAGAATAAAAATCACAATAGATCACCCAACTATCTCAAGCAAGTTATAAAAAATGAGCAGTGCCTGAATTTGAATAACGTATAGCAACTAACCCTGACTGCAAAGTGTTCTGGAAATATGTACATTCAAAGCAGGGCTCTCTTTGCAATCCCTACACAGATCAGATTACTGATGATCCCAAAGAATGTGTAGAACTTATTGCTGAATACTATGTTGGCATCTTTACTGTTGAAAATCCAAATATACCATCTTCAAAACCTCTGACACCAAATTCTATAACATCTGTGAAATTTACACCTGCAATGCTGCAACACCACCCCAAGAATAAGCATAACTATGCCTCTCCTGGTCTTGATAGTGTTACTTATCTGCTTCTCAAATGTTGTGGGTTCTTTCTTTTGTACCAGCTTTCATTCTTCTTCCAATTCTTGCTTAATAACTGTGTCACCCCAGAGCAGTGGGAAATTGTCAGTGTCATTCCCTATTTAAAAAGGTTGATTGTACATCACCTGTTAACTACCATCTAGTCAGTATTACTAGCCGCATCGCCAAACTGATGGGGTCCTGTGCTAGAGAAACATTCTGGACCTTCTTGAGCTCTCACAGCCTTATTTGCCCTTCACAATTTGGATTTATCCCCAACTCCAGCTGCTATAGCCAACTCATCAAGTTTCTTGAGGACATCACCTGATGTTATCTATCTTGACTTTGCTAAAGCATTCAATTCTGTGCCACACAAATGATTCATAGCAAAACTGGTTAAAGTTCTTCATTCTTGGTTGAAAAGGGGTAGTCATGGTTCTAGGGCATCATTCTTCACCCTATGAGATGACATCTCATGTATCAGAGGGACCTGTTCTTGGACCCCTGTTGTTTGTCGCATATATTAGTATTGAAATAGGCAGATGACATATCTGAGATAAAAAGAATATCCTATATGCTATAGATCTTTCCTGCAATCAGACCTGGATACAATGCAACAATGGATTACCACCTGGCAACTGAATCTGGCTGTGGACAAGTGCTTCATCATGCATTTTGGGAAGAAAAACCAGCTTTTACTTGCTTCCTCAACAGCACCAATCTTAAGAAGTCTGTGAGTAAATGTGTCCTAGGTATTATTGTCAACAGTGATCGTTGCCAGAGCGGCTATCTGGCCTCCGTGCCGGTGGCACATAAAAGACACCATTCGAGCGTGATCATTACCAGCATTGCCTTACTGGCATCCATGCCGGTGGCATGTATAAAAGATTTGAGCGAGGTCATTGCCAGTGCCGCCTGACTGGCCCCCATGCTGGTGGCACGTAAAAAGCACCCACTACACTCTCAAAGTGGTTGGCATTAGGAAGGGCATCCAGCTGTAGAAACTCTACCAGATCAAGATTGGAGCCTGGCGCAGCCATCTGGTTCGCCAGCCGTCAGTCATTCGTCCAACCCATGCTAGCATGGAAAGCGGACGTTAAACGATGATGATGATGAGTGATCCGCATTGAACAAACCACATCTCTAAGATTGTCAAGAAAGCTGAGAGTGTCTTAGCATCATTCAATAAGACCTTTATCAGCTGCTCTCCAGCCATCTATTTAAAGCTGTATATGACTATGGTACATCCACTCTTAGAGTTTGCATTACCAGTCTGGAACCCCCATCTTGCTCAGAATACCAGTCTCCTGGGAACTGTTCTGAAATGTGTGACCAGACAAACATCCACCATCAGGATCTACCATGCTCTGAACAGCTTTCTTCCCTGGAGATGCACACAATATATGACAACCTACACAGTAGACTCCTACAAGATTATCCGCCATTTCTATAATGACAACCTTGGGCACCTTTTTGAATTCCTTATGTATAACACTGGTGGATATGTTTACAAAATCAAAAAGCAATCACAGCACCTGTCACTTTTGGAAACATTTTTTCATGCACAGAATTGCTGAAGTATGGAATAAACTACCTGCATCACTTGTTAGCTGTTGAGACATCCTTCAAAACTTTCATGCTTTCTAAAATTTGCCAACAGAACACCTGAAGGCTACCCATCTCTATTTCTTCTTTTTTGAAGACCCATTCACTATTTACTTCCTGTGCATAATCCATGTACTGTTCATACAGTTTGGGTTACTTTTCCTGGTGAGTTGTAGAGCACCTGAGCATTGTATACAAGTTCATTATATCATATATGTCGTGGTTAGGTGTGTATGAAGGAAAACAGATGCAAATGGAATGTGTATGTCTTTAAAGTAAACAAATGCGTGAACTGATCCATAATTAAAAATAATTTATTCACTGGACTTGATTTCTTATAGGTACACTTAATTCTTCACTACATACCAAATGTTGACAACTGCTACGAGTTGCTAGAAATATAAACAGGGTACATTTGTGGAAGTCATATATCAGGAATGAATATGTTTGTGTGTGTGCATAGATGATTTGAGACAGTAGTCTATCATGACACTTCGAACATTCTGTGCAGTCATTCAAACCCTGTTGTGTGGTCGACCTTCCTCGATGCCTGCAGGGATTTCCTCTCCTCCCTGGTCTCTGTCAACCAGCGTATTTATAATAATCGTGGCAGCTAGAAAGACAGACATACTGCAGCAGAGTTTGTACCTAAATAGGTCAGCTCCTGTCCATTTGAACTTCGCCTGACATGGCTGAGGTCAAAGGGAGATGATCAATCAGTTTTTGATAGGACAAAGAAAACCTTTTCCCGCGCTTGTTGATCGTTGTGGTTTGGACGACCGAGAATTCTTAGATTCGGTTTTGAACCTAGGCTTGGAGAAGGAAGTGTTAATTTTTACATATATATTGTCCCCCAGACATTTGGTTAGTTAGTTATGTATGTGTCTAACATAGGCACAATACCTCAAATTTTAGGGGAGTTGGTTAATTAATTAAATTGATCCCAGTGCTTCACTGTCAGCAGTATTTTTTATTGGCTCTGAAAATGCAAGTTGATCTCAGCAGGATTTGAAACCATATATTTCTAGGTCTACCATTTCCATAGGTACCCTCTACAATAAGAGATGAGCACTTCTTCATCCAGCTGTCCTCATCCATACACATCACATGACCCTTCTAGTGCTGTTTTCTTTCTTGCACACTACAACTGATGGCTCTTATACCCAATTTTTCTTTTAAAACATTTATACTCTGCCATACTTGCCCGTGGACATTGCACAGCCAGCAGTGCACAGTGACTGCATTTATTTCAAGCCTTCACATGTCCTCTGTAGTCACAGCCCATGTTTCGCTACCATGTAGCTTAGCTATCCATACACAGGTATCATACAATGGGTCTTCCACTTTGAGGGTGTGGTCCATTGTTACCAACAAAGGCAGTAGCTCTTTGAGCTTTGCCTTGCCAGTTCTTATTCTAGCAGCTACACTTTCAAAGCATCGGCTTCCACTGCTAACTTGATTGCCTTGTTCCTTCTTGAGCCATGCCTGGCTCATAAGGGGCGGTTTCCTGGTTTCCCTGGCATATAGGTTCCCCACCTGGACGAGACGCCGGTCCGTTACAGGTGAGCTGCAAGATGCAGGAGGAAAGAGTGAGAGAAAGTTGTGGCAAAAGAGTCAGCAGAAGTTTGCCATTACCTTCTGCTGGAGCCGCGTGGAGCTTAGGTGTTTCGCTCATAAACACACACATCACCCGGTCTGAGATTCAAACCCGCGATCCCTTGACTGCGAGTCGGCTGCTCTAACCACTAGGCCATGTGACTCCACTACTTGATTGCCTGAGTAATGGAAGCTATCTACTACTTCTAAGGATTCCCTCAGACATTTGAGGAAGTCTATTTCCTGTACATACTTCATGTTTTCATGTTTATTGTACCTGCACATCTGCCATGCACTAAAACTATTTTCTGTTAACCTTCCTGTGGTGCCATTACACCTTATGTAACCATAGCTGACACAGAGTACACTGTATGGAATTTCTACCTATATCTTTTCTACATATTGAACAAGGCCATCTTCCTGATGGATTTGATAATTTGTCAGCTTCTCTACTTACTAGTACTTTGGTCTTATCCATTTCTGTGAGAATATCTGAAGGTTTGAAAGAATTGAAGCCAATATGCTCTGCTGGTTGGGTAATGTCAGTTTGCATATACAAAAGACTGTGATTTGAGAGAAAAACTGGGTACATGAGGCATCAGATGTAGTGTGCAAGAGAGAAGACTGTGCTAGTATAGTCATGTAATGTGTATGAATGAAGACAGTTGCATCAAGAGGTGCTGATCTCTAAAGGGCATCTAGCTGTAGAAACTCTGCCAGATCAGATTGGAGTCTTGTTCGCCAGACCTCAGTCAAACCCATGCTAGTGATGATGATGACGACGACGACGACCATCATCATCATCATCATCATCATATGGAAGGAGTAGACCCAGGAAAACATGGGATGAAGTGGTGAGAAAGAATCTACAGACTTTTAGATTCTCAGAGAGGATGACAAGGGACTGAGACTCCTCACAGCTGTCCTTGAATACAAGCTTGTCTTCTGCTTCCCTCTCCAGCTGAGTATTCCTAATCTTGTGGGTTCATGGGGGTGTTGGTGCCACACCAAAAGCACTTGTACCAGTGTCATGTAAAGGCATCCATGCTGGTACTGCGTAAAAGCACCCAGTACATAGGAACCATGCTGAAATAAACAAGGTGCCTAGGCAGCTCTTGTCAAACTGTTCAATCCATGCCAGCATGGAAAAAGGATGTTAAATGGTGATGATGTATTGAATAATTTCTGTTAGTGGTATATGTTTTAAGAAGGCAGCGAGCTAGCTGAAACGTTAGCACGCTGGGTGAAATGTGTAGCTGTATTTCATCTGCCGTTAAGTTCTGAGTTCAAATTCCGCCGAGGTCGACTTTGCCTTTCATCCTTTCGGGGTTGATAAATTAAGTACCAGTTACGCACTGGGGTTGATGTAATCGACTTAATCCGTTTGTCTTTCCTTGTTTGTCCCCTCTGTGTTTAGCCCCTTGTGGGTAGTAAAGAAATAGGTATATGTTTTGAGACTGAAAATATGTGCAGCTCTGTGTTAGAGAAGCTTGCTTCTTAACCTTGTCGATTTGGATTCAGTCCTACTGTGCCACCTTGGGTAAGAGTCTAACCAATATATTTTTAGGTTGATAGAGACTATATAAAATCCATTGTATGTATGTAATAACTCTGTAGTGCGTTGCATACTAAGACTGTCCTTAGCCAATAAACGCCAAACACTATATGAAAATTTGTGATAATTTATAGACTAATGGCAATTAGAAATGTGGAATGGATAGTGAAAAGATCTAGCTGGGCAGGTTTTCAAGGGCACTACAACATGGGCCCTTGCTATTGCAAGAAAGTTTGGACGATTGAAGATTCTTGGAATATTTGCCCCTTATATTATGTTTCCTCTTCAACACACCTCAAAAGAAAATCAGTAGTATAGAAGCTGCAGCCATATAACATGTGATGGCCTTGTCTGAAACAAGACTCTCTGAAGTGGGTTGCTTTATAGAACAATCTGGTGGTTATGTTTTATTGGAAAAGGAGAGTAGAAGGGTGCTGGTGTAGCATGTGGGGTAAAGAATTTCATAATTTCTAGGCTGAAAGCACCATCATTTTATCTTTCACTAAAGGAGTTTGTGAGCAAAATTCTTTGTGCTTTTGAGTCCTCATATTTGATGACTTCAGTGCTAAAGTTGGCAAGAATTACCAAATGGGGATGTAATTAGAAAACATGGAGTTGAAAAGTGCAATGGCTTGTTGTTGCTGCAAGTATGTTAGGAGCTGGATTTGTGCATAACAAACCATTTTCCAGCAGGAAGGTGAATAGAAAAGAATCTGGATGCATCCATACTTTCTCTGATGCAATAATTTGTATTCCAGAGCAGCAACCTAGCAAAAACGTTAGCACACAGGTCGAAATACTTAGTAGTATTTTATCTGTTTTGAGTTCAAATTCCGCCGAGGTTGACTTTGCCTTTCATCCTTTTGAGGTCGATAAATTAAGTACCAGTTGCATACTGGGGTTGATCTAATCGATTGGCTCCCTCCCCCAAAATTTTGCACCTTGTGCCTAGAGTAGAAAAGAATATCTTGCATTCCAGAACACCTCATACTGTAGAATATTGGTAAACCTCTTCCTTTTTGCTTCTCACATTGGCAAATCTCTTTCTTTTTGCTTCTGCTTCTCATATATATTGGTTAGCATTAGGAAGGGCATAGAAACCATGCCAAAGCTGACATCAGAGCTCAACACAACCCTGTAGCTTACCAGATCTTGCTGAACCATCCTACCCATGCTAACTTAGAAAATGGACATTAAAAGATGGTGTTGGTCTCACATATACACAGATATTAACACACTCACACAAATATATATATATATATATATATACATATATATATTTTGCCCTTACCTTCAAAACATGGAGTAGACGAAGCAGGGGCAGCTGAAGAAGGGGAATATTCCTTGTGTTGTATGTCTTGTACTCTGTTTTTTCGTTGTTTGAAAAAAGTCCGTTTCCATGGTTTTGTTCTTATGTTTTCGTTTCTCATTGTCTTCCACGTTTTTTTTATGTCCTGTACCAATATATGCATGTATATATACATATAGATGTAGGTATGTACATATATGTATGTATATATGCATATGTTTTATTTATTATTTTGTTATTATATGATCAAACGCCACGCATCCACTTCCAAGTAAGTTTTATCTATATATATATATACATAGATATATAAAGCCACACACACTTATATACCTACATATATATGTCATCATCATCTTATATTGTTTGTCTCCCATGCTAATAGTACTACTACTGCTTACAGTAATAAATTATACTATTACTTATGGTCAAGTGGACTCAGTGATTGAGAGCTATATGATAACAGGATACAAACTGTTGGCCTCCCACCTCAATGACTGGTATTCTTGTTGTTCTTGATACTGTCCCTCTTTTTGGTGCTATAGTTGTAACTTTTCATCTTCCATTTCTTTAACATTCTTGTAGTTTATATCACCATTATTTCTTTATTTTTTGTTCTGATGTATTTTTATTTCTCTTGTGCTTTTTAACACACATGCATATACATATTTTATGTAAATGTTTATCATATTCCCATATGTGTTAAATATTTATATATTACATTTATAAGAAAGACAGAAGGAAGGCAGGACTTTGCTGACATCAAAAAAATGGCCATGCTTGATATGCTCTAAAGGAGTCGGTAGGAACTTTGTCTGGTGTACCCAGTGTGAGTGCACAAGAGGTGTGCTGAGATCATATACAAATGAGAAAAACTGGATACAAGAGGAATCAGATATTGTGTGCATGGAAATCAGTGGCAGCTCATGTATAGGGACTGTGGAACTGCAGCACCCCCTATTTTCACTCAATATTATCAATAAGATTCAATATAATGAGTCTTTCTTTCTATAATTCATTATTTATATCTGTACATTATATAAGAGAATACCCTCCATCAGGCATTTGCTATATTCTAAACGCCTTACTTCCCTGGGCATGGATACATTGAAACTCCGATGTCTGGCAGCTGCCCCTGCTTCGTCTACTCCATGTTTTGAAGGTAAGGGCAAAATATATATATGTACATATATATATATATATAAAATTATTAACCATCTTACAAACAATAACTCTGAGCACCTTTTCAAACTCCATCTGTCTAACACCCGTGGACATGTTTACAAAGTCAGGAAACAGCACAGCTCCCATGACTTTCAGAAACATTTTTCATGCTAAGAGTTGCTGAAGCATGGAACAAACTGCTGGCATCAGTTGTTAGTTGTCAGAGTACTGCATCCTTCAAAACTTCCATGCTTCCTGAGATTCGCCAACACTACGCCCAATTTTCTCCCCTCCATACACACGCCAGCATGTATCTGACTCATACACTGTTCGCTTTCCAGACATTTGTACATTACTGCATATACTTTATATGCACTTTTGACAAGTTGTGGTGCACCTGAGCACTGTATACAATAATTTCATTATTATTATAATAATCCTTAAGTTTAATGTCAGTAGTCATCCCCACATTCACAGAAAAATTACAAAAATTCTTGTACGGAACTGTATGCTTCCCGGTTCCAGCAACGTGGTGTTTGGCTGTTGTGCGCATGTCCAAAGAAAGAAGCTGCATGCTAGTTAGAGGGAGCATTGTCACTCACACCGTGCTGACCCTGTTGTCCGAGTATAAGGTAGTGTTTATTTTTGACTCAATGTGCATTCATCATCATCATCATCGTTTAACGTCCGCTTTCCATGCTAGCATGGGTTGGACAATTTGACTAAGGGCTGGCGAACCAGATGAGTGTACCAGGCTTCAATCTTGATCTGGTAGAGTTTCTACAGATGGATGCCCTTCCTAACGCCAACTACTCTGAGAGTGTAGTGGGTGCTTTTTACGTGCCACCAGAATGGGGGCCAGTCAGGTGGCACTGGCAACGACCTCGCTCAAATCTTTTATACATTCCACTGGCACGGGTGCCAGTAAGGCGATGCTGGTAATGATCATGCTCGAATGGTGTCTTTTATGTGCCACCGGCACGGAGGCCAGATAGCCGCTCTAGCAACGATCACACTCGGCATTGTGCTTGAAAACCATGTACCATATTCTTGAATGTGATCAACTGTAGATGATTATCATGCTTCCAGCTATTCTATTTAATTCTTAGTTTTTTCGTGTTTCTTTATTTTTATTGTATAGAAAATTTAAATAATTTAGCCATGACCTCCTTGGATCCCCAAGAAATAAGTTCTGTGACAGTAAGTGAATTTCAACAGCTTACATTTTCACAGTTGTCTCTCCATGAGAAAGTTACAGTAAAGAAAAGAGGCTGTTCAGCATCTGATATTCGTATATCTCAGCCAGGAATAAGCAACAACAAGAGTTATAGCCGTAGCTTTAATTCTGAATGGTGCCAATGAGAAAGTTGGCTCTATGGCTGTGAATTGAAAAATGCATTGTTTTACTTCCTGTGTTTGCTGTTTGGAAGTTTGGACAAAAGACAGTTTTAGAAGTATAAACAAAATGAAAGAAAAAACCGAAAAACATGAGAAATCAAAAAAGCATATTGAAAATGTGGTTTTACTGTCACTTTTAGCAATTGCAAATATTAAGGAGAAACTTCTGGACATGATTGATGTCAGGCCTGCCTGACTAGCTCCTGTGCCAGTGGCATATAAAAAGCACCCACTACAATCTTGGAGTGGTTGGCATTAGGAAGGGCATCCAGCTGTAGAAACATTGCCAGATTAGATTGGAGCATGGTGCAGCCACTGCCTTTCCAGACCTCAGTCAAACCGTCCAACACATGCTAGCATAGAAAACGGATGTTAAACAATGATGATGATGGTGATGATGAAACTTTGTGAGTCACACAGACTTTCAATCAATGAGCATAACACAAAGGCTAAAAAGAACTGTGCAATTTTATTCAATACTAGCACTATGACCCGGCAAAGCTAGTGCATGCATATACAGCTGCGTGTGTGCGCACATACATGCGGGTACTGTCCAAATCTCCAACCAATTACATACAGCTAGCTGGCATTCAATTGGTGTATCAAGTTTCGGGCATTTTGATTGGGTTTTGGATAGGAAATTCAGAAAAAAGTCACTTCTATTGATTTTTTTAACGGCTTTGCGGGGTGACTGGGGAAATGTAAAGATGTGCACGAGCACCATTGGACGGTTTTGAATGACATAAACATTTTGCCGTTTATATATATAGAGATAATAGACTGTTTTATTTTGTGGAAACTTTCAGACTCCCTTACGTGGACATGATGAAAAAGGTGATTCAATAAATCCAGGCGTATTTAGGGGATTAATAAATTTTGCATCTAAATTAGATCCTTATTTGAAGAATCACTTAGAAACCATTTCAGTCTCCAAAGGTGTTTCTAAGATTATTCAGAATGAGATACTTGGATGCCTGCTACAAATATACCATGAGGAGATAAGGACAGAAATTAGAGAAGCTTCATTTGTAGCCACCATGGCTGATGGCACAACAGATGCTTCAGAACACACTCAAATGGTCATTGTTCTATGGTACGTGTTGAAGGAAGAAATATTTGAGTGTTTTGCCGGATTCTTTATTCCAGAAAATCAAACTGCAGATGGCATATAAAACGTATTCTAGAACAATCAGAAATAATCCTTTAAGAAAATGGACAAAAACTGATAGCTCAGATATTTGATGGTGCAAATTTCATGAAAGGTGAAAAAAACAGAAGTTCAAGCAAAAATAGAAGCAGTTTATAGTAACGCACATTTCATTCACTTTTATGCACATCAATTTAATTTAATAATGAGATGTGAGGCAAGTATTACACAGAATGCAAGAATATTTTTCTATAACATTTTGTCTATTCCAACATCCTTTTCAAGATCACCACAATGTGAATCTATTCTCAAGAAGCATATAGATGTCAGCATTCTGCATCCGTCCTGTACAAGCTGGAACTTTAACATACAGACCACAAACAGAGTTCATGAAAATTTGCAACCTTTAAAAAGCTGCCTTCCTGAAATTCATTCAAGATCAAACATGGATCAAACTATTGCAGAAGCAACAGGAATTTTAAAACAACTGAATGATGGTAATTTCATTTTTTGGTTAGATTATGCCTCCTGTTGAAATAGTTTACAACCAAATGCAATCTTGAGAAATTAACGTCTGCTTTCCATGCTAGCGTGGGTTGGACGGTTTTGACTGAGGGTTGGTGAACCAGATGGCTGCACCAGGCTCCAATCTTGATCTGGCAGAGTTTCTACAGCTGGATGCCCTTCCTAACACCAACCACTCTGAGAGTGCAGTGTTGGTGGTACTGGCAATGACCTCACTTGAATTTTTTTACACGTCCCACTGGCACAGGTGCCAGTGAAACGACGTTGGTAACGATCACACTCGAATGGTGCCCTTTTACGTGCCATGGGTATGGAAGCCAGTTGGCTGCTCTGGCAACAATCATGCTCGGATGGTGCTCTTGGCACCCTACTAGCACAGGGATATGGTAACAATCATACTCAAATGGTGCCCTTTTATGTGCCACTGGCATGGAAGCCGGTTAACCGCTCTGTCAATGATCACACTCGTATGGTGCTCTTTGCACCCTGCTATCACGGATGCCAGTCATGGATTTGATTTTGATTTTGATTATGAAACAGATTTCAAAACTGCTATTTTAGAAATAAGAACCTCGAAGTACTGTGCGAATCTTTCAAAGACAATCATGGCAGAAAGCGAAGAAAGTGTGTGATTACATATGTGTTGATATAATGGATGGATATTCTTCCACTAAACACTTTGTAGCTGCTAAATTGTTCCAACAAGAAAAGCTAAACAGGTTTTAAGAATGAACTGCCTTCGGTTCTGACTACTGAATCATATCCCACGAGTGACAAAAAAAAGAAGCTTGAAACTGAAATGGAAGTATTCTATTGTAGGTTCAATATGCATGAATATTGCAAATTAATTGCGATACAAGCATGTTTGCAAAAGGGACATGAATGCCTGCAACATCAATATTACCAACTGGGAAGCAGTTGCCAGCAACCGTGGAGATTCGCGACGTACCGTAAAAGAGGGAACACAAAGGAGTGACATAGAGAGAGAGGAGAACTGGAAAGACAAGAAAAGACGTCAACAAGAAAATATGACATTACAACCAGCCAGATGTTACTGTTAGTTTTCTACAGTTAAAGGCAGAGGTACAAAGACAAAGAGAAATAAAAGGTGTTAAGCGGACAAGGTATAATATCTCTCTCTCTCTCTCTGTCTATCTATCTATCCATCTATCTCCCTACTTACCTATCTACTTATTTATCTGTTTGTCTGTCTGACTGACAGTTATTCTGTCTGTCTACTTCTCTCTCACCAAATAGCTGTGGATGTTACTGTTGCTTTTCTACAGTTGAAGGGAGAGGCACAAAGAAAAAAACCCAAATAAGTGTTAAGCAGAGGAGGAGGTATAGTTGAAGTGAGTGACAAAGCAACACACAGCAAGGGCTATTGTAATACTGCTAAGAAATCTTCCCATCAGTCAAGTGCCATTTTGTAATGGAATTCACATGTAAGTGCAAAGACTTCATGAACATTGTGCAAAGGCATCATTGGCAACAGACTGCAACAGAACTCATACAGTTCTAATTCCCAGAATTAAACTTAACCCAAGTAATGCAAATATTCCATTCACTCTAAACAGACTTCAGTTTCATCTTTGACTTGTACATTCAATGACAATCATAAGGCTCCAGAGTAAACATTTAAAAATGTTCAAATACATTTGCCTCAACTGGTACTTTCTCATGGTCAATTATATGTCACATTCTCAAGAGCACGAGCTATGAACAATATCAAAGTAAGAGTTATGACACTCAATCAGGATCACAGACAAGGCTAAAAATGTGGTGTGACATACACACAAAATATTTTCTGCCATGAAGTACTGTGAGGAAGACCACTGCACCAGCTAGCATCACCACCACAACAGCCAGCTCCATCATTACACCTTCAAGATCAGCGAACCAGTTGGGGGCCTACTGGATCTCTCTCGCAGTGGCCTCCTCCCCCACCATGCCAGCAAACCACAAAATCGCACCAGCCAGCATTACCACCACCTCGATGGTCTGCAGCAGCGACAGCAATTCAGTCTAATAGTGTTCAACCCCCAGCGCAGGATACTTCACTGCCTTCTTCAGTCAATTACAAACAACACTCAAGCTGGTTAGCAGGAGAGGAAAACTCATGGAGGGAGTGGAACTCAATGACTACAGATGGTACCAGTTAAAAACAAAAAAAAAAACCTCAACGCTCACACCTCCGAATATTGTCGAATTTCAAAAATATCAAATTGTATAAAAATTTATGATTTTTTGTAGTATAACACAAAAACAACAAAAATGATTTCACACTTAAATATTGTCACTATTCAAAGATGCTTACATTTTTGGTATTTCGTGCAATTTCCAAGGGTCCTGCTTATACATAATTATTCGATGGTTATTAAATGAAGTTTCTATTTACTGATGCTTATTGCTGATATCTCCTGTTATTTATGCGTAGCTCAAAAGTTTTTTTCGACCTTGTTTGTGAGATTCAGAAGTAAGAAATGGTGGTTAAAGAAATAGGAAACAGAACTGTTTTTACTGTCTGTCAGTGCATTCGATACCGTAATGTTCGCGAATTCGAGAATCCCGCTTCTACTAGCAGTTAAAATTTTATTCGTTCATCCTCTTTTACGTCTACCTCATGCTTTGCTTTGTAGACGCCACTGCCCATCTGACTGCCTGGCAACAGGCCGCTCCAATGGAGAGTCTCACCCGTGAAGGTCCGCCGCCCCGTCATCTCCGCAGCTGAAACTAGCAAGAAGTGGGCTTGCTCTGAGCTGAGATGTTCAGACTACAAACAAGCCAGTGGACTTAGGTGTAACCAAGTAGCCTTTCATCTTCTCGAATGCTGCAAAAGAACACTCAGAAAAGATTTTACATGGACGTTCGGTGCGTTGGGCTCCAGCGATTAGCGAACTGTCCTCACTCACATTAAGTCCATAGTTGTCCGCGAAGAAAACGTGATGGTCGTTCCTGTGCAGATACGGCAAATGTGCCTGGATCGGGACGAACCCGTTAGGACATTGGCTGCATGTTGTCGGTGGCAGTCTGCAACATCAAAGTAGAATGCCCCTGGGACGTCATAGTTCGCGATGTTCTTGTAGGTGGGTCGGGTGATTCCAAGTAAGACATGACCTTGGAAGAAGCCCCGAAGTACGTCGAGAAAAAAAGCGCAAAACGCTCAACCAGCCGCCTCATGGGCCACAGCACTGCCTCAATCACCGCGGCATCCAGTTCATATAGGCACCAGTTGCAGCGCTTGGTCAATAAATCCAGCAAACCCATGATACACCCACCGCAAATCCCTGCAGTCACTGCAGAAAATACGATTACAAACGTCATGTACAGGAATGCATGAGGAAATGCTCAGCATACAACCACAAATACGCTAGGTGTGTCATCCTGTATCACTAGGAGAATGTCTTCCGCTCAAAACGCCGTCCTCATCGGCAGGTTCCAACCAACGCAGCTGACACGGAAGACCACACTTCTGCAATATTCAACAACCTATGGCTTCTGGTCGACCTCCCTAACGAATCTTCTACCCAAGATATAATTCTTAACCGCCATATATATAATGAACCCTGCGATTCCTGGGGAAAACGTTCTGCCGACCCCCATTCTTTCGTCACTATCTTCATTCAAGCCGACACACTTGCCACGATGGCACCAAGTTTCGCCACTTCCTATTCACGACTGACCCAAGTTATCCGTCACAATGCTGTAGCAAACACTGGATGCCAGTCGTGCCTGGCTGAACCAAGTCTATCGAAAGAAAGCCTGGACCAGCGTCAACGTAAATTGGTCAAGATGAAAATGAATGCTGCTCACAACAGCTCCATAGATAGCATCAATGCCCTGAACCTACGCATATCTGGGACTGCTCCATCATCTGCGAAGTGCACGACCCGTCTATTTGCGTACATCATTCCTTCAAGTGACAAACTTTTTGTTTCCAAGGAAGTGTGTTCCACCCTCGTGTTATTCCTCTCAACTCCTCCAGAATTGGCGAAAGGTGTGTGAATGTAGGCATCTCAATTGAAACATCTCGAAATGATGTAATCTGCTTCGTACGGATATCGATTGAAAAAAGGGAAAACAACCTATACTATTACGTTGTGTTGTGTAGAAAGGAAACGATTCAATGTATCCATTAGAAAAGGGCAGATCCGTAACCCATTTAATACCCATTTAATTCTTACGGTGGCGTACGGCACCACAGAAAGTGGGTATAGAGTAGTTTATAATTATGTCCATAGTTTTTAAAGGGAGACTATATTTAAATAATTGCAGCGTGGAAGGTGTTTATAAGCCATTTAAGAAACACACAAAACCGTTAGATTTACTTCAACATTTAAATTTAATTTGTCAAAATATTTTCGTCGCTTTGAGACCGCGACCTGTTCACTGATAAAACTTCGTGCTGCATCTCGAACGGTTTTTGTGTGTTTCTTAAATGGCTTATAAACACCTTCCACGCTGCAGCTGTTCGTTCCAGCACACGATCTTAGATCACGTCACTTACTATGCAAGTACATCTCCGTAATATATTTAAATAATTCCCATTTCAAAGTCATGGCAAGAGTTGTGTTTCTTGTTGCTTAAGGGAGTTAATTTGAAGTGTTTGGCACTTTCCCCAACGTTATTTGTTAGAGTTATCTCCCTTACAGTGAGATTTATAATTTTGAATTTTTAAGTGAGATTTTTGTCTTGAAATATCGTAAATCTTTCTTAAATTAGACAGGTATAATATATGGACCCAAGGGTATGGAAGTGCAGTCGACTCAGACGGAAATTGAACTCGGAACATAAAGTCTGACCAAATACAACTAACTCATATATCTTTAAACACACGCAAACACATGTGTGGACCTCTCTCTCTCTCTCCCTATATATATATATATATATATATATATATATATAATATATATATATGTGTATGCATGCATGTATGTATGTATGTATTATGTATGTATGTATGTATGTATGTATGTATGTATGTATGTATGTATGTATGTATGTATGTATGTATGTATGTATGTATCTGCATGTGTGTGCGTAGTGTTAGAGTGAAGGTGTATGTATGCATGTGCATATGTGCATTGGGAGTCTGCATGTGTGCGCGTGTGTGTAGTGCGTGTATATCTATGTGTATGTATGTATGTATTTTATAGCGAGGTTTAGGGTTAGGGCTACTGGGCTGGTTGTCTCTTTGTCTTCTTTCTATTCCGTACACGCTTACTTCGACATAGGTCCACCTTGTTCATCTTACAGCCGCTACTCGTCATTCACCTCGTCGCCTCCATCTCTGTACTTTAATCTGTTCTTCCCTAATAAATCTTGTTCCTTTCGTGAAGTAGAAGACATCTTATTATATTTCACGTCCCCTGGTTACAAATATTCAATCATGCCCCATTGCCTACTATAATAGGAGAAATGTAACCAAGGAAGGCAACATGTAGCTCTTCTACTGTTAACCACTGGATATAGTGATTTCCTGTTACACATATTCATGAAGATATTATGTTTACATCATGAAAAGGACTAGTGGTTACATAATAATATCCGTTGTCACATAAGGAGAAAGTATTGCTGATATCTCCTGTTATTTATGTGTGGTTCAAAAGATTTTTTCGACCTCGTTTGTGAGATTCAGAAGTAATGGGCCCCATCACTACCTCAACCACCGCGGCCTCCAGTTTATATAGGCAGCAGGAGCGGCAACGCTTGATCAATAAATCCGGCAAACCCCGCGTTACACCCACCGCAAACCCCTGATGTCACTGCAGAAAACACGATGACAGACGTCATGTACAGGAACACACGAGAAAATGCTCCGCTTACAATCACAAATACGCTACGTAAGGTATCCTGCACTACTATGAGAGTGTCTGCCTCCGGCAACTCCGTCCCCAATGGCAGGCTCAAACCAACGCAGCTGACACGGAATACCACACTTCTGCAATATTCAACAGCCTATGGCTCCTGGTCGACCTCCCTAGCGAATTCTATACCCAAGCAATAATTCTTGACCACCATGTGTATAATGAACCTCTTCTATTCCTGTTTGAAATGCTCTTCCGATTCCCATATCTTCGTCACTACCTTTATTGAAGCCGACGCAGCTGCCGCTAAGGCGTCTGGCTTCCCTACTTCCATTTCACGACCGATCGCAGCTATCCGTCACAGAGCTATGGCAGACACTGGCTGCCAGTCATGCCTGGCTGGGATAAGTCTTCTATCCAACCTGGGCCAGGACCAGTGCAAACTTATAGTGGTCAACATGAAAAAGAATACCGTTAAGGATGTTATGATTTTTCCGGTGTTGGTTTGTCCGTCTGACTATTTATCTGTTCGTTTGATTGTTTGTTTGTTTGTATGTTGGGAACAACTGTAAAAGTTATGGACGCGTTTTTGATGAAAGTTTCCGGAAATGTTTAAAATAGGACCAGGAACACATGATTAGATTTTGGAGGTGATTCAGTGTAAACCAAACTATGGGTGATGAGGAGGAGCCTGCTGCTTGGCGGAGGTCCGCACTTTCCTAGTGCAAAAACTCTATAGTTTTTCACTATTCTGTATTGTTTTCAGGAAACGTGAAGTGTCTTTGAACGAAATTTTGAGTATTCATGAAGAGGAAGATGAAGGTCCATATGATATTTTCATTGAACACCCGGAGGTAACTGATACGACAGATGAGGATTCGGGGAAAGAAGATGAAGCTGACAACATTCAGTACACTCATCATCTCTCAGGCAAATAACTTCGCGCCCCAACAGAATTGCAATCACGAAGTACGAAAACAAAAGATAACAAAGTGATGCAGAAAGAAAGTTCTGCTGAAACCGGAGCGGCTTCAGGTGCGGGAAAGAAAAGAAAAAAATGTCAAATTACTTGAGAAAAGGTTGACATACAAGTGATGTCCTCCATTTTTCCTGGGTGTAAATATTCAAAATACATGGATTTTAGTGAAGTGGAATTATTTGAGCTATTACATGACAATGATATATTTGAGCATTCAATGAAAGAAGACCCACGAGGGGAAATGTAGAATTAGAATCGACTTATGGAAAATGTTCGTCAACAGTACTTCATTTACTGGATTCCTATAGCGATAAGAAAAATTACCTTCCTTATTATGTAGATTTTGATAACTTGTTCACATCAGTGCCACTAATAAATGAACTCAAAACTTTGGGATACAAATGTACTAGTAGATTGAGAACAAAAAGTTTAGAAGCCTCGTGTCCTAGTTCTTCTGTACGCTGTTTGGATAAAAAAGAACGATGCTCTTCAAAGACTGTCACCGTAGTCCTGGAATCCAATGATATAAAAATCACTAGATGGAAAGATAACGCTGTTGTGACTGGGATCCACCATTCATGGGAAGAACCCAACAGTATTCAAGGTACTGATGCAGTACCAGGCAGTGGCTCTCATGGTTTCACATCTTAACTGATTGGAAATGTTATCATGTACATTGTTTTGTCTTGGTATAAAAGAAGCTAGAGAACAACAATTTAAGGTAAATTTGAAAATATAATTCATTTGTGAGAAAGGAGCGTTTTTTAGAAATAAAGAAAAGGAAGAGAGAAAGGGGTAAGATATAATGAAGTGGGAGAGAGAGAGAGAGAGAGAGAGAGAAGAGAGAGAGAGAGAGAGAGAAAGGAAAAAGGGAGAGAGAAAAAGAGGGTTGATGAGTGGAGTGAGAAGTCGCTTGATTGGTTTTGCAGGTGAGAGAAAGAGAGGGAGAGAGAAAGAATGAAAGATAGCGTTAGGTAAGAGAGAAAAATAGAGAGGCAGAACGATATAGCAATATATATATATATATATATATATATATATACAGAAAGAGAGAGAGAGAGAGAGAGAGAGTAAGAGGGGAGAGAGAGAGAAAGAGATGGAAACGAAAAGCTTCATGTGTTTAGTAAGTTAGGAAGAGGATGAGTTAAGACAGAAAGCAAGGGGGAGGAGGATGAAATCTGTAATAACTAATGAGATTAGAGACGGGTGGGAAGAGAGAGACAGAGGCAGAGAGAGGGAGGGAGAGAGCTCTCTCTATTTACTAATAGAGGAGGGGTATGAGGTAATAAAGGATGCAAAATAGGCGGAGTCGGTGTGAATGGGAGGGGAGAGAAAAACAGTAAGGATAATAACTCTTATTACATCCCTTTTTGCATTAAACTGTATTAAGTTCTGATTTGTTAAATAAAATCTGTGAAGATTTCCAAATCTGATTTAATGTAAATAATTCATTGAAGTGTTTAGAAATTGGCGAATATGTTTAGGTAAGAAGAAAGGAGTGTTTCATTGAAATCTTTTATTTTTTTTACTGGGTTCAGTCATTGCACAGCGGCCAGGCTGGAGCGCCGAATTCATGAATTTTAATTGAATGAAGCACTACAATATTTGTTTTTAATTTGCATTTTCTTTTGTCTTTTCTGCATGGTTACTTCTATCGGTGACTTTTGCCAAACGGCTAAGTTACGGGGACGTAAACACACGAAGACTGAATTTGTGAAAAGCGAAAACACAAAGGATCTTTTCGGTTTGAACGGCAGTTTTTTCTAGCAGTGTCATATGAAATTGTCACCCATAATTATGACCCTAGTATCGATCTATTGCATTTCAATCTGTTTTAGGGTTAGGGTTAGAGTTATGGTTAGTTAGGGTTAGGGGTGGGGGGAAGGGTATCTTTTTTTCTTCAGAAATGTAAATAAACCCAATCTGTTTTTTAAACGAGGGACATATTCATACGGCACAGAATGTTTTCACCTCAATAGACATCATTGATTGGTTGAAATTGCAGAAATTGAAGAAAAAAAAAGCAATAAATATCTTACAAACTATAGAATTTTCTCAATAAAGCCAAGAGAAAAAGATGTTTTATAAACACATTCTACCAGTATACGAAGTTTAAAAGTGTTTAGTTACGTGGAAATTATTTTAAGAAACTGCCGGTCAAACCGAAAAGATCCAACACAAAGACACACACACACACATACACACACACATACACACACACACAAATAGTAACTATATGATTAATCATTAGTTAAACAATTAAATACATCTATTCGGCGCAATACTCAGAGTTTCAGAATTACTCGCGCCCTTCAACTGCATTTGGTCCCAATAGTTCACACTTACATCTCAATACAAATCATAGGTTGGCTGCTGCAGCAACTGAAATCACAAGTCAACGCGCATTCGCTTTTCTTCTTCATCCCGTTTCCCTTTGTGGTTGCGGCGAAGCTTCCATTCGGCGACGCAATACACAGCACTTAGAAGAGGGTCGGACTTACTCCCGCTGTTTAAACAAGTTTCATGCAACTCGTTCTCTCTGAATACACGTGAAAGTAATCCGGGTGGATGCTGTAGAAGCAAAAATCACTTCAAGCCCAACATACGATCACACACATTCGTGCACGACAGCTTTTAGTGCTAAACAATTAGAACGATCGCCGGTAAACGGCAGCTACATTGTTCAACACTCTTTTTAGTGTTGTGTATTGCGTGCCGAATTAGAGCATCGCCGAAGCGGTGAACTAAGGCCCCTGGATCGAGTGCGCGTCTCTGTGTGTTTGTCCGTGTGTTATGCATTAAGTGATGTCCGTTGCTTCAGCAACCACCCAGTGTTCTGCCTAGCGAGCTGGCAGAAGCGTTAGCACGCCCGGGCGAAATGCTTAGCAGTATTTCATGTGCCGTTACATTCTGAGTTCAAATTCCACCGAGGTCGACTTTGCCTTTCATCCTTTCGGGGTCGATTAAATAAGTACCAGTTATGCACTGGGGTCGATATAATAAACTTAATACGTTTGTCTGTCCTTGTTTGTTCTCTCTGTGTTTAGCCCCTTGTAGGTAGTAAAGAAATATGTATTTCGTCTGCCGCTACGTTGTGAGTTCAAATTCCGCCGAGGTCGACTTTGCCTTTCATCCTTTCGGGGTCGATTAAATAAGTACCAGTTATGCACTGGGGTCGATATAATCGACTTAATCCGTTTGTCTGTCCTTGTTTGTTCCCTCTGTGTTTAGCCCCTTGTAGGTAGTAAGGAAATAGGTATCAGAATGAACGAGTCGAAGGATACACTAGTAAACGGTGGGAGGTCCGACATATTTTCCGTGTTACGTGTTGCGCCGCCCGAATGGAAGCATCGCTGCAGCCGTTAAGATACAACCGACGGAACAAGCGAGAGAGAGTGTGTGTGTCCGTGTGTTATGCGCCAAGTATCAATTGCTACTGCAGCCGCCGCCGCCCAGTGCTGTGTCGTGTCTTCCACATCAGAATGATCTTGTAGATTGAAGCGTCGGTAAACGGCGGTGAAAAGTCCAACACTCTTTTACGTCCTGCGTATTGTGTCGCCGAACCGAGGCTTTGTTGCAATCGCTAACAAAATACACCATATCAAGGGTGAGTGTAGGCGTGTCCGTGTGTGATGCACTGTGTATGTGTGTGTGTGTGTGTACAGAGAGTGGGGTAAAGAGATAAAAATTGAAAGATTATAATATATATATATATATATATATTATATATATATATATATATATTTGTGTGTGTACATATATCTATATATGTATATGCATATATATATATATGTGTATGTATATATATATATATGTAGATATATCCACATATATATATATATGCATATTATATATATATATATATATATATATATATATATATATATATATATATATATATATATATATATATATACATATATATGCGCGCGCGCGCGTGTGTGTAAAGGCATGTGGCTTAGTGGTTAGGGGGTCAGCATCATGATCGTAAGATTGTGGTTTCGATTCCTGTACCGGGCGATGCGTTGTGTTCTTGAGCACTTCATTTCACGTTGCTCCAGTCCACTCAGCTAGCAAAAATGAGTAACGCTGCGGTGGACAGGCGTCCCGTCCAGCTGGGGAACACATACGCCACAGAAACCGGGAAACCTGGCGCGTTTATTATATATATATATATATATATATATATATATATAATCGTAAAATTTCAAGAAACAATCAAATTAGTAACTATAGAAAGAAGTAAAGATATTCGCCACGTCAAAGTCGCTGTTCCATGTTACTACTTGTTTAACCCCAGGCAGATTGTCCACCAGTTGGCCAACAGGACAAAGTTGCATCTCCTATATACAATATATATGGCTAGTAGTGGGAGAGAAACCCAACCATCCACTGGGGTTAAACAAGTAGTTACATGGAACAGACATCTTAATGTGACGAATGATTTCCCTTGTCTTTATCGTTTCTACTTTACTCTCTTCTTGAGAGTTTACGACCAGCTATCTTGCTTTTTGCAAATCAGTGGCCGATGGTCACTTTGTTTACAATACATGACTAGTGAGAGCGAGCCATGGCTATTGATCTGGCGGTTAGGTACTCGCGACTGGGGATGAGCGAAGCAGCTCGAAAATGAGTCAGTCTTGCGATCCTGTGTCTACGGGGATATAGCAGGGGATCGCTCCCTCTGCTAGCAATATATATTGTATATCTATTTCTTTACTACCCACAAGATGCTAAACACAGAGGGGACAAACAAGGACAGACATAGGTATTAAGTCTATTACATCGACCCCAGTGCGTAACTGGTACTTACTTTATCGACCCCGAAAGGATGAAAAGCAAAGTCGACCTCGGCGGAATTTGAACTCAGAACGTAACGACAGACGAAATACGGCTACGCATTTCGCCCGGCGTGCTAACGTTTCTGCCAGACCGGTTGAGGTAAAGGAATTGTGACGTAATGCTGCTATGTGTACCGAGTTCGATTTTGGTAGTGGACGGATAGCACGGGGGTCAAGTCTTGGATGGACTTTAAAATTGATGCCAACATCATCTGTGCAATATTGATGGAATATTTTGCCACATAACATAAATGATGTAGTGCTCCCGGCGGGGTTGGAGAGAAGTGAATCCCAATAATCAATGACTCCCATGTCGTCTATCTTTCTTCTTGTAGAACTCTGGAGTGTTTCTACTTTCATAATGAGTTGTTTCGTATGGTGCGGGCACAGAGGACAACAGTACTCAAGGTGGGGCGGACAAAAGTAGACCGGAAAGTTCTCAGAATCCAGGAGTAGATCTTGCGGGCCAAGTCAATCTTGTTGTTTACGTAGGAATTCCAGCTTAGATGGTTATCAACAATCACTGGTTTTGTTCGATGACACTAAGGAATCGCCCGAGGGAAGAGCATATGGTAATTTCAGAGTTTCCTCTTTCCCAAAGTGGATCAAATCAAATTTATCTTCCTTTAAAAGCATATTGTTATTTTTTACGCCCATTGGAGTATAAGCAAACAGATCTAACCGAAGGCATGTCAGGTCTCGCATGCCGTTTATGGCTTTCTGGAGTTTGGAATCATCTGCAAAGATTTTCAATGTAGAATGTTTGATGACATCTACTGTCGTGTCGTTGGTGTAAATAATGAAGAGGAGTGGACACAACACAGTACCTTGTGGGACACCACTACTTTGGCTGAGCTGGATCGTATTCCCTCAAACATAAAATGTTGGGTTTTATTCGCCAGGAAACACTTTATCCACTGCAGTAGCTTTCCACCGATTCCAATGTTAGACAGTTTCTTCAAATGCCTTGCTGAAATCAAGGTATATGACGTCAGTGTTGGAGCACTCTCCCAATTCTTTTAAGATGTCATCAAAATGGTGCAGAAGCTGCGACAGGCAGTCCTTGCCATCACGGAAACCATGATGGTTGGGGTTCAGCAGATTGTTGTCTTCGAGGAAGTGTGTTATTCGCGATCTCACCACCCTCTCTTTAATACTTTAATGACATGAGAAGTGAGCGAAATGGGACGGTAGTTCACTGCAAGAAATTTGTTTCTCTTTTGGATTAATTTAAGAATTTAGCTCTTATTTCTAGCAGGTGATGTTTGTTAAGCATCCTTACGCTTCGTACAAATTTATAACTCATAGCTATTTAATGCTATTGCACCTGCGATCCACCTATGTCACTGCTGGTGATATCATCAATTTTAAAATTTATCCACAGATGATATGAACAGTAGTGACATCTGATTTCATATCTTAGTGTTTGAATGTAAGAAGATAGGGAAGTGTCAAAGGTGGTTAGTGATAGGCAACAGATGGTATTACATACCACCACCACTACCATATTAACGACATTACAACCTCTGCTCCTATAACTGCCACCATCATTACTACCACCACCACCACCACCACCACCAACACCACCACTACGTTCAAAATCATCATCGCCATTATCACATCTGCTACCATCACAACCACAAATGTCTTCACTATTACCATTACCACCGCCACTGCAATCATCACCACAGCCTCGACTACTACCGTCAGCACCAGCATCAGCACCACCAACAGTTACCACTACAACCACTACTACCACCACTACAACAATCACTACCACCACCACCACTAGTACAACCACAATTACCACCACCATAATTCCTACCACCACCACTACTACCACCACCATTATCACCACAACTACTACCACCACAACCACCATAACCACAACCACGACCACCACAACTAACACTACCACCACCATCACTATCACCACCACCACCAACAACACATCTACCATCACCACAATCACCACCATTACCACCACGATCACCACCATTACCACCACAACCACGACAACCACAACCACCATCACCACCACAACCACCACCACTATCATCATCACAACTATTGCCACCACCACAAACACTACCACACAACAACCACAACCACTACCACAACCACAACCACCATCACCATCACCTCCACAACCAACACCACCATCACCACTACAGCTATTGCCACCACCACAAACGCTACCACACCACAACCACTACCATCACTACCACAACCACTACTACCACCACCACAACCCCTACCACCACCACTACCTCAACCACCACCACCACTACTACATCTATCAACTTGTACTACAACCACAGCAATCAAAAGCACCACCACGGTCACTACAACCACTACAACCATTATCAACAGAACTACCACCTTCTCCAACACACCACCACCACGCCTAGAACTAGCTGAGTCACCACCACCAGCACTACAGCCAACAACATCGCCACTGCCATCACCACAACTACCACCACCACCACCACCACCAACAACAACAACAGCAATAATAACAACAGAAACAACATCAGCCACAATCACTGTCACAAAAACTGCCAGAGGCAACACTATCACCACCACCACCATCACCACCATCACTACAGCCACCAACAACTACTACCACCACCACTATCACCACCACCACCAACACTTCTACCATCAACACTACCACCACCACTACCAACACCACCAACACTTCTAGCATCAACACCACCACCACCACCGCCATCACTACCAACACTACTACCATCAACACTACCACCACCACCACTACAAGAATTGACAACAATTTCTTCCCAATCAATAAACAAATAAATAATTAAATAAATAAGTAAATACATTGAAACAAGACAAGTAAATAACATCACATGGTTTATCAGATAACAAGAAATAGTTGGGCGGTCAAAGGAAAATTGGAGGAGGGTGTTTAAATGTTTTGCCTTATTGGTGAAATAATTGAAGAATTAGCAACGGAAATGAAGTCATTAAGATATTTTGTTTTCTAACGGTTTTATATTTTGTATTGTTTAATTTAATTTCTTTCATCAAATACCATCAAAATATTTGTATATCGATTGAATCTTGTAAATCGATTGAAATTTGTAAATTGAATGACTGGTAGTAATTCTTTGTACTGATTAAATAGTATAATTAGCTTATACGGATTAAATTCTGGTAATCTTTTATGGAATGGTAAAATAAAACCATCTACAGCGATTGAATTGCATAAATGCAAGGCGTCAAATAGACCGACTTTATCAGCAACGAAGGGGTCAGAAGTAGAGCAGACCAACGCCTATGACTCATCACCATCTGCAAAGCACCGTTTGAGTTTGCAGGAACATGTCACATGATCCCGACGAACAAAATCCACCAATCAACACCTACTTCTGCAATTGCATAAAATACTTTAACATATTCCTTTTACATATAACTTCAAATAATATTTAATTATAAGAGGATAATAAGATGTTTTTTTTTTAAAACAAGGAATGTCTATGAGGATCCATCCAATTAAAATACGTGAAAAATGGTTGAGAACTACTGCTTTACATCGATGAAATACATTTGAAGTAAATAATATAAGCTCTGGCACGGGTCTGTATGTGATTGACTGAGGTGCAAGAAATGTCCAAAAAATAATCCTCTAATTGTGTCATGCCGTCTTTATAAAAACAGGAAAGACATCTTCAATAATGTAATTTTATATCCCCCCCGCCCCCCCAAAAAAACACAGGAAAAAAGACGGGATGTGTGGTAAGAAGTTTGCTTTCCGACCATATAGATCCGGGTTCAGTCCCACTGCGTGGTATCTTGGGCGAGTATCCTCTACTATAGCCCTGGGCCGACCAAATACTTCTGAGTAGGATTGGTAGATGAAAACTGAAAGAAGCCCGTTGTGTGTGTGTGTGTGTGTGTGTGTGTGTGTGTGTGTGTGTGTGTGTGTGTGTGTGAGTGTGTCTTTGTGTTTGTATCTGTCCCTTAGCACTGCTTGAAAAAAAGTATTGATGTGTTTACATACCCGTAACTTAGCGGTTCGGCAAAAAGGCTCATTGGAATAAGTACTGGGATTGATCCATTCGACTAAAACTCTCAAGGTGGTACCCCAGCATGGCCACAGTCTAATCACTAAGCAAGTAACAGATAAAAGATGAAGATTATCAAATGTGTCTTGTAATTTCTAAGGCAACCGGATGTGGCTTCAGGGAGATTTGATTACTTCTTCTAGCAGGTCAAGCAATCGTACTACACGCGAAGGAATTTTTGTTGAATGCCAAGAGACATCTGGCAGATGAGGCCGGCTACGAAAATGCGATTAGAATATTTTGTGCTCCGAATATGTAACAGGTAAGTTTCTGATGGTATAAATCAAAATAGAGTTGTTGAAGGAAAATATGTGTCGAATGTGATAGGAGAGGTAAGATCAGAACAAGCAAAATGGAAAGAACCTGGAAAGATCCAGACCCAAGGAAACTGAATTTTAGAAAAAAAAAAAGGCTATGTACTGTAGAGAGGAAGACAGACTTCAAAAACCTCCATAAAGAAGTTCATTTAAACAAATCCGAAATATTCGGAAAATGAAGACATTTTGAAAAACAACAATACGCAACTAAGAAATATCTGCTTCCCCTAATTGGGACAACATACACCCTTATGTTGTTTCAATGTAAAATTCGCTGTTTTCTCTTTCAAATACCTTCACTTGCAATATTTACTTTATGTTTCGATTTATTTTATCCTTCATAGATCCATTTTACTCTTAGTCCACAACAATGAAGGGGGTTAATATCCCACAACTTTAATTTCGGTTTTCCAACGATGTCAAACAATTTCCAATGTTTATTCTGTCAACATTAATATCATAATCAAGCTGCGTAATTCATAACACACGATGTCAAATTATTCATCGTGGAATTCTTAATGAAATTACTTGTTAAGAACATTCACAGGTTCTTATACCATATGAACATAAATAGGATCTGAAGACAAAGTTAGGGGAACCAGTGGATGTGCACTTCTAAAGACCATGATCTATATTAAAATGTGCTGCTGGGAATACAAATGTTTCCAATATCCTATTTGGGTAATCAAATTTTCTAAAAGCTAAATTAAATCCAGCCTCCAGCTTCAAAGCAGAAGTAAATCTTACGTCTAACCCGAAGACGGCGACTGGGTTTATCCAATGTTTACTTGTTTCCGTTACTGTTTGCATATTCTGGTGAACTACATCTGCCAACATTATGAAGGATCTTCGAGCCCTCAGAAACAGCTGTTGGACTTGTAACATCATACTTTCTCCCTTTTGTACACTATGTAAGTTTGGTCTGTTAATATACAAATATCTGCATATTTTTACCTGAATGTTCATCGTCTGAAAATTTTCAGTCTTTGCTTTGTCGCTATATATATATATGTATAAAGTATATATATTTTTTGTATCAAACCCAAACAGTTTATTCGCATAACTGTCTCCATATCTGCTCACTTGTATATTTATGAGTATATGGGTGTATGTGTTTGATTGTGTGTGTATGTATATATGATAAATGATGTATGTATATATATATATATATATATGTAGAAAGAGTTAGATAGATAGATATGTAGGTATATAGATAGATAGACAGATAGATAGGTAGATAAATAGATAGATAGGTAGGTAGGTAGGTAGGTAGGTAGGTAGGTAGGTAGGCAGGCAGGTAGGTACGTAGGTAGGTACGTAAATAGATAGATAGATATATGTAGTGGAGTAACAGAGAATATGGGTAAGATAGGTTGAACAAGATAAAATTAGTTTAACACTTATAGAATGGGAATCATTTAAGTACAACTTTTCAGACAAAGCTTCTTCTTTGGAAGAGGTTGTCGAGTTAAGAGAGAAGACAAATAGCGACAAAAAAACTTTGAAAACAAAAAATAATAGCAAATAAAGGGCCAGTGAAGATGAAAGTGCACGAAGCTTGTTTACATGGTGGCCTTTGCAAGAGAATTCTTAATAGAAATTAACCCTAACCCTACTTTAGTCTTTATTTATAAGTGATGAAGTAATACATACATGCATATATGAATATATATGCATATAGGCGCAGGAGTGGCTGTGTGGTAAGTAGCTTGCTAACCAACCATATGTTTCCGGGTTCAGTCCCACTGCGTGGCATCTTGGGCAAGTGTCTTCTGCTATAGCCCCGGGCCGACCAATGCCTTGTGAGTGGATTTGGTAGACGGAAACTGAAAGAAGCCTGTCGTATATATGTATATATATGTATGTGTGTGTGTTTGTGTGTCTGTGTTTGTTCCCCTAGCATTGCTTGACAACCGATGCTGGTGTTTACGTCCCCGTCACTTAGCGGTTCGGCAAAAAGACCGATAGAATAAGTACTGGGCTACAAAAGAATAAGTCCCGGGGTCGAGTTGCTCGACTAAAGGCGGTGCTCCAGCATGGCCACAGTCAAATGACTGAAACAAGTAAAAGAGAAGAGTAAAGAGAGAGATATTTATAAAAAGTGTAGGTGGCATACGAGTGGGTATATATTCATAAAAAGGAAGTTTGAAAACACCACTATATAAGATAAATTTTAATTTTCTGAGAGATTTTACATGTTTCGGTTCTTCTTTGAAAAACGAACCTTATCAATAATATATATTTTTAAAAGTTAAGTGTAATAAAAGAAAAGTTCATAATTGTTTCTTACTAGTTTCAACAGAGTCCACGTGGTGGTGTAACTTTTAAAAATATATAGTTTTGATAAGGTTCGTTGTTTCAAGAATATATATATATATGACCCTTCTGTCTGGCAGTCACCATGATAGATCGGTAGCCACTACACCTATTTTTTTCTCTCCTTGTTTTTTTCTGTGTCCCTTTCTGTAGAAGAGCGTAGGCTCGAAACGTAAAAGACTTTTTTCAATTCCTGAGCGTTATACTAATACATCTGTTTGTTTTGTACACCACCTTCGTAGAATTCTCCCTATATATATATATATATTATATATATATATATATATATATATATATATATATATATATATATATATATATATATGGTTAGATGGATGTATGGATATCGATTCAGAAGAAAATCATAACTATGTGGGTTATGAAATAATATATCTAAATCTGGAGTTGCCAATTGCTAGTGTATTTTTTACATTAGACAAAAACAACAGCAATACGGAAAGAAATTCCACCAAAATATTCCTTGGATACAATCGACAAGTAAACGTGAACGCATAACTCAAACTAAATAGCGTTATACTTTCTAATAATATTTCTAGTAATTTTATAAATAACTCGTTCCATGTGAAATCACAAAGAAGTTGATAATTGTTCCTGTTGCATGAATAGACGTGTTGTATAATGCCCTCCGAAAAAATATTTTATAAAGTAGTGAAGTAATCCTGTACATATATGAAATGACGACGATAAAATAACACGTTTGGATTGTTGTATGAAACGCAAGTCTAATTTAATTTAAAGCAACAAAATGTTATTTATATATTTTGAAAATTTGCGATGATAACACAATTTTCATGGCAGGCATACCAATTGAATATTTAAAATTTTTTTCCCCACTCAAAATAATTTTTGTAGTCTGTAGCATCAGCAGGGTAATGTTTGCCAGGGAGTATTTTTTTAAGTACCAGTGTTCAGCTACGACACACGGTTAATTAAACAATATCTAAACATACATTTTTACAATAAACACATTTTAAAATCTAAAAATATAAAAGAACAAAACAGGATTGTGAAATAAATGAAATAAAGTAGAATATGAAAAAAATTAAATGAAGAAAAAGCCATCTAATGAAGGTGAGACAAAAGAGAGAGAATAGGGATGATGATTATAAGAAAAAAGTGTGAAATAAGTGGAGAACAGAAAATGAGAATGCCCTTTGGAAGGTGCTAATAGCAGTAACCTTTTTGGAAGACAAAGAACCAATTTGGTCTAAATTATGGAGTGACTGTGCAGCAGCTAATCTTGTTACAGGTTTCCTAAATCCGCACCTCGACATAATTCGATTCAATGTTTTTTTTTCATAGATATATTCTGTCCGTCTCTTGAACAAAGCTAAGAGAAAGAAAAAAAGAGATATGATGTATGAAGAGAGAAGTTACTGGCCCAATTATTTCTTTATGCAACTGCCATAGTTATGAAAGGTTAACACGTGAGTGAAAATGCTTTGTGGCATTTCTTCCGACGCCTTAAGTTCCGGATTCAAATTCCTCAGATGCCGACTCTGACTTTCATTCTTTCCAGATCGATAAGATAAGTTCATGTTGCGCAACGGGGTTTATGTAACAAACTTTACCCCTCCCCTTAAAATTGCTGGGATTGTGCCAAAATTTGAAACATTTATAAAATATAAAGGTCGTGAATTTGAAAGATGACATGTCGACAGAGAGAAGGGAAGCTTGAGGTTTCGAGACTGTACCTTTCCCGACCGTCAATAGATTCCCAGATCTTTTTTCTTTTTTACAATTTTTATCATTCATATATAACGATCGTGAAGTCGTTGTCCTGATAGTAATCATGAGGTCGTGGCTTCGATTCTCAGACCTGTCAGTGCAGTTGTGTTCTTGTGTAAAACGCTGTATTAACCACTACTCCACTCTACTCAGCTGTAAATGAGTTCGAGCAGCCGTTGGGAAATTGACCGCGCGATGGACTGGCGGCCCGTCCAGGCGGAGTGTTGTTACCTCAGTCAATGATATTCCATAGAAACTGAGTTAAACTGTCCTACCACTCATGACTGACTTACGTCCTGAGTCTATTAGATATTTCAATTCAGATAGAAATAGATATAAAACTTTCAACGAAACATAAAGGACACACAAACACAACACAAACACACACACAAACAAACAAACACACACTCACATGGACAAACATATACGCACCCATCGAAAGTGGCAAGACTTTCTACGAACACAAAATAAAAAAAATGTATGACCTTATATTAGTCGATATAATATAAAATACAACACCAGACGCATGCGTAGCTACGAGGTAAGGAGCTTGTTTCCCAACCACATGGTTCCGGGTTCATTTCCACGGCAAGGCATCTTGCAGAAGTGTTCTACTGTACTCTCGGACTGACCAAGAACTTGTGAGTCGATTTTAGTAGACGGAAATTGAAAGAAGTCCGTTTTGGCTCTGTGGTAAGAATCTTGCTTCCCAACCACATGGTCCCGGGTTCAGTCACTCTGAATTGTGCCTGGGTGGATGTCTTCTGCCTGCCATAGTCTAGGGCCAACCAAAGCCTAGTGAGTGGATTTCGTAGACGTAAACTGAAAACCCGTCGTATATATGTATATCGTTGTAATTCGAGATAGTTTTTTTTTGCCAAATAAACACATGCACTCTATATTTGTTCGTTTATTATTGTTCTTATTTAAAAAAAATTTCAACTCATGTCCATTGTCCCGAAATCTTTCATCACATATCGTGCGTGCTCTTGCTTCACTGTGGAGCAAGAGTACACACGAAAAGGAAAAGCGTCGCTGAAGAGGTCACAGGTGTGTGACGTAAGATTTCCAGACAATGGACATGATTTAAAACAAATATATAGTGCGTGTATTTATTTGGCAAAAAAAAAAAGAGAGAGAGAAAGAAATGACCATCTCGAAATACAACAATACCTATTTCAACTCACGATTTCACATCAGGAATCTTGCAACACACATCGATACACATATATATGTATATATTTACACACACACACACGCGCGCGCACACACACACACACACACACACACACACACACACACACACACATACACACACATATATATGTGTATAAATTGACAGAATGAGATACAAAAATCCAAGGTTGTAAATAGGTTTTAGAACATTTATAAATGTTTTTCATAAATGTTCTGTAAACTATTCACAACCTTGAATTTTTTAAATCTCATTCGGTCAAATTTTATACAGATCCATGCTAATAATGCATGACCCACGTTGGACTCCTCATTCGTATCATTATCGATCCTGGATCTTGATCATGCTCTATCCCATGGATATACACTTACTTAACGTTACTCGGTACCTTTTGGGTCTTCTTGGCACCAATACCTCTCATACCCTATGGCCCTCCTGGACGATGAAGAATGCCAACCCAAAAGAGTAAACAAGAGAGACAGAGACACAATTCCAAACCACAAGAGTAATTTATGCTTTCGACAAACGACATATATTAGGTTGGCAACTAAGTTTACACCTTTTTTTAAAATTTTAATTTTTTAAAAGGTTTAATAACGCAAATAGCAGCTAATTAATCAATAATGTATTCACCCTTGTTATTTACAACTTCTTCCCAACGTTCAACAAGATTTTTCAATATATCGTTGGTAGAAATCACCCGATTTCGACTCAAAAAATTGATCCAACCAAGTTCTCAATTCAGCATCAATATTGAACGAAACTCCGCACATAGCATTTGAAAGGGATCGAAAGAGTTGGAAAGCCGTTGGTGCCAAATTAGGAGAGTACGGCGGGTGTGGCAGTACTTCTCAGCTATGCGTTTGAATAGCTTCCTCGGTCATATTGGCGAAATGAGGGCGGGCGTTGTAGCGCAGCAGAAGAACTCCATGCTGCGGATTAGGTCTTTTCTCTTGAATAGCCGTGTTGAGCCGTTCCATCTGTTGAACATAGAGTTCTGTGTTGACCGTTTGGTTCCGTTCAAGTAATTCGTAATGGATAATCCCTTCCCGGTCCCACCATACGCACAATATCTTTTTACGCGGATGAAGATATTGTTTCACACGCGGTGTCGCTTGTTTACCGGGGCTAAGCCATTCCTTATGCTGCTTCATATTGATGTACAGGCACCATTTTTCGTCGCCAGTAACGATCCTTAGATTAAAAGCAAAATAGAAGGTGTCGAAAATGCTCGTTTTTCTTAACTTGACATTCCATTTTAATGACCTGAAAATAAACAAAAATTAACAAAAATTAACTAGAAAAAACAACAAAATAGATTCCAAAATTTAAAAACGCAATAAATTCCAAAATTTAAAAGATGGCGAAAACTTAGTTGCCAACCCAATATATATGTATGTATGTATGTATATATATATATATATATATATATATTTTTATATACATATATATGTATGTATGTATGTATGTATATATATATATATATATATATATATATATATATATATATATATATATATATATATATATATATATATATATTATATATATAATATATTCTTACATATTCTCGCCAACAATAAATAATCAATTAAAGACTCTAAAATTCTCTCTATCCCTGCATTTTGCTTTTTTATATATAATTGTATTTTGTCTGTCACTATACCTGGTGGTCTAGTGTTGTCTGTAAACTGCTGGAAAATAAAACACTGCTTTGTGTACGAATTCCAACTGAATGAAATGATAATAGGATCTGATGGACAAGAAGTCTAAGGACAGGAAGCCTAAGGCAATCCCATAAAATGGCCTTCCCGTTTTTAGTAGACACTACTCTCCATCTTAGAGGGTGTTTCTTTCGAATTTGTTTTTCACAAACGATATATATTGATAAGTGTACATCATATTCTCGCCTACAATTTACAATTATGTGAAGGCACTAAAATTTCTGCTAATAGAGCCTATAATTTTTCTTGAATTACTCCAATAATCGAAAGTAATTTATCTAGAGATAAGGTGAAGAGAAACTCAATAATTCCTGCAATTAGAAACAATTTTTTTCATACTTTTCAATAAGCAGATTTAGATATAATCCAAGGGAAGTAATTACAAGAAAATACATAGGAGTTACTTCCCTTACATGATCATTCCCTTTTTCAGTATGTTGAGTGGAATTTGTTTTAGTACAAAAATATTCTTGAGAAAGGTTCCAATTATTTTTGGGAGTTAAGGGTGAAAAGGTAAGATGTCTGTGGTGTCATTTGACCTCATGCTGTTAGAAGATGTAAATACCTGAAGGCATTTTGTGCGCTCATCCGATTCCGTTCACCTATCAATAACGTTTTTCAACTTGTTAATCCATTTCGTAGAAACATTTAACGTTCACACACACCCTCTCTGTCTTTCTCTCTCTTTTCTCTCTCCATTCTCCCTCTCACTCTCTCTAACTATCTGTATATCTAACTATCTCTCTATCTCTCTATCTATCTCTCTGTTTCTCTCTCTCACACACACATCTACATAGCCTACTAAGTACTCTTCCTGTGTATATATAAACTGTGAGTATTGGAGTATGACTACCTACTGTGTATATTTCCTATTTAGTATTGGGGATGTTTCATTTATGAAAACATACTCTTGTATTTGCCTGAGTATATTCCACTGGCGAAGGCAGAGCATCTCTTATGCAAAGTCAGAAATCCAGGATCTGGAATTATCCAATAAAGTTTTTTTGCTAGTATATTTTTGTCTCTCTGTCTTCTCTCCTAGTGCTATATAAACATTTAATGTGGCTTTAGAGTCAGGTTTTGACTGCTATTTCAGCGTGGTTGTATCTCTCAGATACCTTAAATTATAATTTTAAATAATTATATATATATATATATATTTGCTTGGGAATGGATGCGTGACGTTCAATTAAATAAAGATATACATACATATATATATATATATGTGTGTGTGTGTGTATGCATATATACTTACAGATACACACACACACACACACACACACACACACACACACACATACAAACTCGATGTCTTCTACACAGTTTCATTCTACCAAATTCAACCACGAAGCTGTGGCTGGCCCAGGATTATAGGAGAAGACACTAACCTAAGATGCCGCACATTGTGCCTGAACTCTAAACCCCGTAGTTGCCAATGGTGTTTCTGAACCATGCAGCCACGCCACCGCACACTGATGTATTTTAAGAATCACTGCAACATGGACAAAACCGGAAAGATTAACTGTTTCCAGTCTGTTCTATTTTCATGTAAAAAATGATATTTGTTACAATTAAGAAAAGGACTTTATTAAAGTGGAGTTATGACAAAGCAACTTCCATTGGTTGAATCCCTTTTTAATTCCTATAATTTCCATTTTTGTAATTATAATTATAATTATGCCCGCTTCTCACAACTATTGATTGTTTACAAGGCACAATTATTGATTATGATGAAAGGCACAAAAACTTAAAATTCTTGTTTTTGATGGTGATGGCCATACTGGGAGAAGAATGGGCGGTTATGTGAACTTGAGCTAGACTTGCAGCTTGTTTCAGTGACCTCAGTATTATAAGCATTACCTCCAGGTGGTTTGAACTAGATACTGCCAAAATATTTTGTCCGCCGCGCAACACCACTTGGCCACAGGAATATGTTTACATTATTAATTAGGACCTTAGAGGAATCGGTCTAATTAGTTCCGTAGATTGGTTTCTGTGAATCTACAAATTAATAGTTGCCAATCATTAACAGTTGATTTGATATTGAGAACAAAGTCTGAATAAACAGATGAAATGGGAAGCGTTTATGTATATCGGTGTGATTGTGTGTGTGTGTGTGTGTGTGTGTGTGGTGTGTGTGTGTTGTGCCTGTGTTTGTCCCCCACCTCCATTTGGCAACCGATGTTGGTGTGTTTACGTCCTCGTAAATTAGCGATTCGGCAAAAAGAGAACGATAGAATAAGTACTAGGCTTACAAAGAATAATCTAGGGGAAATCTATTCGACTAAAAGCGGTGCTCCAGCATGGCAGCAGTCAAATGACTGAAAGAAATAAAAGAATAAAAGATAAGAATGAATATATATATATATATATTTCATATTAAAAAAAAAAATCTGGATGCTGCTGTCTTATGAAGTTCCCTATACTGTCGTTAAAAGCACGAAGTAGTGGTAATAAACAGTTTGAAAACTTATGAGGAGTTATCTTCTTTTGGTATTTTGTCCCATACTTCTCTCTCATTATGCATTTACACATTCTTCACTCGTTGATGACGTCCTGCAGACAATGTGTATTTTTCATTTTATTTATAATCGAACGCCACGCAGCCTTGGCCACAGTAAGTCTTTACATGTGTGTGTATGTGTGTGTGTGTGTGTGTGTGTGTGTGAATGTGTAAAACAGCAAAAGAATGAGAGCTCGATATTTGTATATGCTATAATTAAGAGAACAAAAAATAAAGATTTATTATTGCTTTCAGACAGTTTTTCGAAATCAGTGACAGTGGTTACTGGGAAAAACAGTAAATAGATATTCGCAAACAGGTCTCTCTTCATCGAAAACCGGTGATTACCGTACGTTGACAAGAGGCAAATACCTCGAAACTGCAGTCCGTGCGTATCACTTAGGTTTACGAGAGAGGGATGACCTCCCTTTGCAAATATCATAAGGGCACAGAAAGTGTGCCTAAAGCCAGCTGGAGACGATGATCTCCTGGGGCTAAAAGCTACAGTAACACCCACACTTAGTGGTTAGCCATATTGAGATGGCTAGTATACTTTACGTTAAAAAATAAAGAGTTGTCATTATAAGAGATTGAAACCCGGAACCATGGAAATGGTAAACACATTTCTTTAAAATCCTTTCTGCTATAGGCATAAGGCTTGAAATTTGTGGATTACATTGACCCCAGTATTTCGCTGGTACTTAATTTATCGACCCTGAATTCGGATTTTTAACTCAGAACGTAGCGGCAGACGAAATACACAAATTTCGTAATGACAACCGTTTACTCTTTGCTCTGTTAATCATAGCATGTGTGTGTGTGTGGTGTGTGTGTGTGTGTGTGTGTGTGTGTGTATGTGTGTGCATACATATATATATATATATATACACACACACACACACACACACATAATGACTGATTGAAAGAGATGAAATTCATGGATGGAGATTCTGCTTAGGCCATCGATATTTTAAACTGAATTCTAAGGAGAAAGCATCTGGTTAATAAATAAAACTCTTCTCCATTATAACACTAATCTACATGATTTTGTAAAATTAACTTTATGATATCTTTTTCGAAATATATACGAAAGATAGTGATTCATGTTGCTTTTAATTCACCTCTACCATTTCAGGCTCTCAAGTTATGCAGAAACGTTACCTTTCTGTTTTCGTATAAGTAAATGATAAAGTATATTCTTTTCTACTCGAAGTACAAGGCCCGAAATTTGGGGGAAGGCAGTCAGTCGATTAGATCCACCTAGGTACGCAACTGGTGCTTAATTTATTGACTCTGAAAGGTGAAAGGCAAAGTCGACCGCGGTGGAATTTGATTTCAGAACGTAACGGCAGACGAAATACCGCTAAGCATTTTGCCCGGCGTGCTAACGTGTCTGCCAGATCGCCGCCTTAATGACGAAGTATATTACCAATGAAAACATTTACTTTATATTGACTTAATTATCAAATCTAATATATTATTTATAGCTCGATTATGAATATGTCTCGAGGCTGCATAAATTCACCAGACATATTCTGCTATGTCTGCAGGCGATTCAGCCCTTCATATTCCCGGAGCAATATATAACTCTTTTGTTCTGCTTACTTTGGTTGCAAACTGGCAGACCAGGACATGCCATCTGCACCTCACAATGCTTGCAAGGGGTGCGTTAGTAAGCTCTAAATGTGGTCAGTTGGGAACCTGAAGCGTATGCCCTTTGGAGTACCAATGGTATGGCGGGAACAAATTAACCACCATGATGACTGCCACATGTGTATGACTAAAGTAGCTGGATTCAACAAAAAGGTATAATATACCTAAATACCCCGTCAGCAATAATGCCTATTCCACACTCAGATGATATTCCTGTACCTGTGCCACATGAGAGATGGGAAATTTCACCAGAATCTGATACTGTGAGATGAGAGTAGACTATGAACCACCACCACCACCACCACCACCACAGAACAATACCAAACTCTTCAACCAAGTTGAGCTCAATGATTAGGTGTGATGCCTTAATCTTCCAAAAGTAAGTGCCAAGTTACGTGGCTTTAGACTGAAGGAAACAGTTTTCTATATCCGGGAACAACATTCGCTTGGTACCATCATCGCGAAGCAGAATTCACTCAGGTCTTTGGGAAACAGGATTCTTTAATCTTCTGTTCAAATACTTCTGGCCTTATTGAACACATAGGGATGTTGTACAAAGCAGATGAATGGCGACTCTTCGTTGATTCTTCTAACAGAAGTTTAAAGGTTGTTGTTCTTCTCTACAATGCCAACACAGCTGCATCTGTGCCAATTGGCCATAGTCTCCAAACGTCAGAAATGTATGAAAATATGAAGACTCTGATGGCTGCCATGAATCAATCCACAATCACAATTTTCTCATTTGTGGGGATTTAAAAGTTATTGCTCTCCTACTAGGTCTTCAAGGGGATACACCAAGTTCCCCGTTTCCTTTATCTTTGGGATAGTAGGGCAGACAGCCATCACTGTTAACAAAAAGACCGCCAGAACAAACTTCTTACCCAGAAATCACAACGCGAAAGGTGTGCCACTAATTACCCAAGATAATTCTGCTGCACCTCTCCACATTTAATTAGGGCTTATGGAAAACTTTATGAAGGCCCTGTACAAGAATGGAGCTGCTTTCAAGTGCCTGGAGTCAAAGTTCCCTCGTATAAGTGGAGGCAAGCTAAAGGAAGGAATCGATCAAAGTTCGGGAATCGATAAAGGACAAACATTTTCAAGCAGCATTGTCAGATGTCGAGGTGAATGCTTGGTGTTCCTTCAAGCAGATTACCAAAACTCGTGGGGAAACAGCTGCTCTCCAGAATATGAAAAAATGATCCAAGACCTGATATCAAGTTTCAAACAACTTGGGTCAAGAATGTGTGTCAAGATGCAGTTTTTGCACTGACATCTTGATCACTTCCCCAGGAATTGTAGGGACTACAGGGAAGAACAAGGAGAGCGGTTCCATCAGGATATTTGCACCATGGTAACTCGAAACCAGGGCAAATGGAATGTCAGCATGATGGTCATTGAAATGTGATAGTCCGGGTGCAGAGTACAAGCAGAAATCAAAGTGGTGCTCCTTCATTTTAATCAATATGTAGGCTAACAATTAGGAGCATATTTCTTTTCACATTCATTTGATCTGATGTTGATGAACCACGATTCATTTCCTGATGGACATGGTTCATCTCATGCTGATTTGGAACACACATGTCCTTAAAACTAACAGAATATGCTTTCCCATGATTACCTAATTCATTTCAATAAAGTAGGAATTTTTATTAAAAATTCACATTTGTTATCATTAATTTGTTATCATTAATTTCTATTTCATTGAAGATCCTTATGTGATAGAGCAAAATGGTTTCGATATTTAAAATCAGCAACCCAAGAATATGGAAGACCACACCAATGCATAAAAATATTTTTAAAGATTCCCAAACACAGACCAGTGTAATCCTAAATATCTGATTCCCAGAAGGAGGTGAGCTGTAGAATCGTTAGAAGGCCAGGCGAAATGCTTGGCACCCTTTTCAGATTGCCTTTACGTTCTGAGTTCAAATGCCGCTGAGGTTGACTTTGCCTTTCGTCCTTTCGTGATGGATTATAAAATAAAAACTAGTTGGGGGAGGGAGCGATGTAATCGATTCATCCCTCCCCCGCACTTGCTGGCCTTGTGCCAAAATTTGAAACCGTTATTAAATTGAAATTAAAAGAAACAAACATTTAATAAACTTAACAGCGCTTAGCTTCAAAATTCACATATCAGTAACCCCATTTGTTTGTTTCAGTAATTAATGCCTCGTGTGATCATTATTAACCTCACTATGATCGCAGAGCAGGAAATACTCAAGTACTGGACATATATTTCATTAGCACTAACAAAATACATATGAACATAATACCATGGCTCTTTAACAGAACATATATTTCATATATTAAATATGAAAACAAAGCGCTGGATTGGCAGAATTGCTACGTTGTCGCAGGAATAATCTCAGTTCGGAAATCAAAATCTACCGATGTTGTTCTCTTTATATTTCACCCTCTGTTCCTTATAGGCTCAATAAAATAAAGAACAGAGAAGAACGAACGTCTGTATAGTCGTCTGTACCACTTTACAAAAATGGCGAACCTCGAAGCTATGTTCGTGATCATTCAGTACTAATAATGGTTTGGAATTTTGGCACGAAGCCAGTGAGACTAAACTAGAAAAATCACGTGACTGCAAAGCGAACGTCCTAAATACACAACCATGCTTGCGCCTATGATGTTTGTTGCTTCGGAATATCATTTGTAATTAGTAAAATGAAATGAAATCTTTTTTTTTCTAAAAAAGCATTTAACAAAAATAAAAGATCAATAAATTACATAAAAATTACAGCCTCAAAAACTACCGGAAAGAATGTGAAGCTAACGTAATTACGCATCTAATGCCAATGAGCAAGGCATGAATGTCGCATTTAATCTTCTGTTTATAAATTTGTTAATTTGCAGGGGCGGTGGAATAATAATTAAGGCATCATTTCTGTCTGTTTTTGCATTTTATTTTTATTCGATCAGATTATATGCATTTGATAATAATTCGATCACTACACCCCATTTCGCTTCAAATTGTTATTTTCTTTTTTTCTATTCCCAGTTGTTTAATAAATATTCAACAGATACCAATGGAAGCCAGATGATAGCAAAGATAAAATATTGCATTACATGCCTTGCACTCGTCTCTATGGAAGTTCTCAACAAACAGTTATTACTTCTTCGTTTCCTATCCCAGTTGATGATGCTTCACTTCGCGAACGCTAAATATATCCGTTGGAGGTGGCATGAAAGACAATCCTTTTTTTTTGTTTTTGTTTTTGTTTTTGTAAGAATATGTATATTTGTAAGAAGTCATCATGTATTCAGTGTTATTCAATTAGGTTCTCAGACCAAAGTTGATCGCGGTTTTTTTCGTATTCCACCACAATTGGTTTAATGTTTGTTGGGAATATGACAAGCTGGTTCAGAAAAATATACATACATGTGTGTGCATGTGTGCATGCGTGCGTGTGTGTGTGTGTGTGTGTGTGTATGTATATATGTAGTTATGTATGTAACACGTTCTACGAAATGAATGTGTGGTATCTTGTCACTATAATGATAACACACAGAGAACTGTATAAGTGGCCGTGCAGACGGCTGAGAGAATAAAGACTGCATCGAATAGATTCTTTGGCGTTTCCTCGTTATTAAATAAATACCAGTTACGCACTGGGGTCGATATACTCGACTTAATCCGTTTGTCTGTCCTTGTTTGTCCTCTCTATGTTTAGCCCCTTGTAGGTAGTAAAGAAATAGGTATTTTGTCTTCCGTTACGTTCTGAGTTCAAATTCCGCCGAGGTTGACTTTACCTTTCATCCTTTCGGGGACAATAAATTAAGTACCAGTTACGCACTGGGGTCGATATAATCGACTTAATCCGTTTGTCTGTCTTTGTTTGTCCTCTCTGTATTTAGCCCCTTCTGGGTAGTAAAGAAATAGGTATTTCGTCTGCCGGTACGTCCTGAGTTCAAATTCCACCGAGGTAGACTTTGCCTGTCATCATTTTGGGATCGATAAATTAAGTAACAGTTGTGTACTGGGGTCGATCTAATCGACTGCCTCCACCACACTCCTCAAAAATTTCGGGCCTTGTGCCTAGAGTAGAAAATATTTTATATATGATGAGTACAAGCCTCAATCCTGTCGTACCTAAGGAATTCGACTGCACCTCTTTTCAAAAACCTCTTTTCAAAAACCACTGGCCTTATGCTTAGGCAAAGGGGTGACTGAATAGTTACAGCATCGGAAAAGTGCTTCACAGTATTTGTTTCGGCTCTTTAACACATGAGTTCAAATATCGCAGTGGTCAGCTTTGCTTTTCATCCCTCCGGGGTCGATAGTATAGATTAATCTCCAAACCCTAGAATTGCTGCCCTTGTACTTGAATTTGTAACCATTTCTCGGTGCTTAATAAAATATGTGACTGTAATAAACATTTCTACGATTGACACAAGGCCTGAAATTTTGGGGGAGGGGGGGCTAGTCGATTACATCGACCTCAGTACTCAACTGGTACTTGTTTTAACGATCCCGACAGGATGAAAGGCAAAGTCAACCCCGGTGGCATTTGAACACAGAACGCCAATGCGGACGAAATGCTTATTTCCTTACTACCCACAAAGGGTTAAACACAGAGGGGACAAACAAGGACAGACACACGGGTTAAGTCGATTATATCGACTCCAGTGCGTAACTGGTACTTATTTAATCGACCCCGAAAGGATGAAAGGCAAAGTCGACCTCGGCGGAATTTGAACTCACAACGTAACGGCGGACGAAATGCCGCTAAGCATTTCTCCCGGCGTGCTAACGATTCTGCCAGCTCGCCGCCTTAATACGTGATTAATAATAAAAGAGACTCTCAACTGTAAGAAATTTATCTCATTTACTACACAACTTGGCCTCCTTCCTAAGCAAGAAAGCTGTATTTTATTTAACAGTTTAATTAAATTCATTTATTGTATGGTTTAGCTTTTAACTTGAGCGAAGTAAATTTTCTATTGGCTTTTCAGCTAAGTAGGACAGAAAACGTGTTAAAAGTATTGATTCAATGTATGCACATGGAATTTATCGTGTATTCTTTAAATAACTTGACATATCAGCCAACGAAATCAGCATTTAATATTTATTATACATGAGAATCAAATTTGCTTCATTTCCGTCGTAATTCTCTGCTTGCATGTGTCATGTTTGGCTGCCTTACAACTCTTTATACTTTAATGATGTCGTAATCTTTATGGTTTATGTCGGTGCACTATTTAGATGTATAACTAGATTCCATAGGAAATATATCTACAACAAGTAGAAATAATCGCATTGATTGACAATAGCGCTGTAACAATTCAGACGCTAAATAGAGTATTCTGAGCACTACCATTCAGTCCAAAATGTTTTTCAATAGATCACGATGGAAATTGGTGATACAAAGATACTTTCTCTAATAGTTCTTGTGTACACAGTATAGAGTACGAATGAACTTTGCTCTCCTTTCTCTACGTTCGAAATCGTCAACGGTAACAAGACAATGTTACAGAATTGAATAGAATTATCAACACGACGAACGTTAGATAACAATTGTTGGCAAATGGGTAGAATGCAATTATGCACGCACGCGATTACATACAGGCAAAAGCAGATATATAGAACACACGCACACACACACACATTAATAAATTAAAAGTACTGATACTTACATATCCAGGTCTTATGTATATCCCAATTTTACTCTTTTACTCTTTTACTTGTTTCAGTCATTTGACTGTGATCATGCTGGAGCACCGCTTTTAGTCGAGCAAATCGATCCCAGGACTCATTCTTTGTAAGCCTAGTACTTATTCTATCGGTTTCTTTTGCCGAACCGCTAAGTTACGTGGACTTAAACACACCAGCATCGGTTGTCAAGCGATGTCGGGAGGACAAACACAGACAGACAGACAGACAGACAGACAGACACACACACACACACACACACGCATATATACACATATATACGACGGGCTTCTTTCAGTTTCTGTCTACTAAATCCACTAATAAGGCTTTGGTCAGCCCGAGGCTATAGTAGTAGACTATAGTGCCCAAGGTAGTGCCCAAGGTGCCGGAATGATGTGGTTTGTAAGCAAGCTACTTACCACGGAGCCACTCCTGGAAACTTACCTACATGTGTGTGTGTGCGTGCGTGTGTGTGTAGGCGCAGACGTGGCTGTCTCGTAAGAGGCTTGCTCCCAAACACATGGTTCCGTGTTCAGTTCCACTGCGTGTCTTCTACTATAGCCTCGGGCCGACCAAAGCCTTGTGAGGGGACTTGGTAGGCGGAAACTGAAAGAAGCCCGTCGTATATGTATGTGTGTGTGTGTGTATGTGTTTGTGTATCTATGTGAGAGTGTGTCTTTGTGGGTGTGTTTGTTCCCCTCCACCGCTTGATAACCGATATTGGTGTCTTTACGTCTCCGTAACTTACCGATTCGGCAATAAGAGACCGATGCAATAAATACCAGGCTTCAAAAATATAAAAATATTGCTGTGTGATGCCCTAGCATGGCCGCAGTCTAGTGACTAAATCAAGAAAAGGAATAAAATAATTTATGTATGTATGTATGTGATCATAAAAATACACACACAAACCTGATTTCATACAACCGCAATATTCGCCAAAACAGATACAACGCAGCTATGAACCACAGACATAAAACCGAGTCATTGCATCAAAGCAATAGTTTTTCCTGGGTATTATAATTTAAATTTGTATCAGAAGTCTAGCATGCTGGCTGATCGATTGATTAAACCCCAAAATGTCCATTTAGATATGTTTGTTGTCATATACTTATGACGTCTTAATCAGTCGGTTTTGAAAACGTTGGGACTTTGTTCATTCCATGAGCAATTCTTATTTCTTTACTGCCCACAAGGGGCTACACACAGAGGGCACAAACAAGGACAGACAAACAGATTAAGTCGATTATATCGACCTCAGTACGTCTGCCAGCTCGCCGCCTTAAGCTCGCCACCCGTGAGCAATTCTATCTTGTGTTCTAGGACACACAGGCGACTGAGATTACGACACTCACCCCCGAACGGGACGCCAGTCACATGGCTACTCGTTTACAGCTGAGTGGACTGGGCCAACAGGAAATGAAGTTGTTTGCTCAAGGAGCAAAGCATCGTCAGACACTGAGAATGGAAACCACGCTCCTACGATCGTGCACGTAACGCCTTAACCACTTTGCCACGTACCTTCACTTTATTTACTATCACAAGATGCGATATATTTCATGAAAAAGAGTAAGCAGAAGCCTTAAAATCCAATGAACTATCTGACTCACCCTACAACACATTCATCACTGTCTTCCATATTCATATTGTGTGATACTGAGATGAATTGATAAACTTTTGCTGGTTAAGATTTAAACAAGGAAACACGGAAGCTGTTCTGGGAAATGTATTGGCATATATTTTATTTTTTCTTCTAGCAGCTGGATTTGAAATGCGTTTTCCTACACCGCACCCAGAAACTATATTCCCTATTAGGTAGGTCCTCCTTTTCCATATCGTGCTTCTGTCAATAGCATCAAAGTAGCTAAGTGTTTCTTATCCATGATAAGCAGCTGAGGTCCCCATTTTTGAATGTATTTAACACTGGATATAAGCAGACAAATTGTGGAGATAATATTTACATGAGATAAATTCAAAAGCTGTGTGGACAATATGTTAGATAATTCACAAAAAGAGGAACCGTTTTGTTTTTCTTATTTCTGAAGTTTAATACACGATGTATGGAGGCACATGGCCTAATGGTTAGAGCAGCGGACTCGCATTTGAGGAATCGCGGGTTCGAATCTCAGACCGCGTGATGTGTGTGTTTATGAGTGAAACACCTAAGTTCCACGCGGCTCCGGCAAAAAGTAACGGCGAACTTCTGCTGACGCTTTCGCCACAACCTTCTCTCGTTCTTTCCTCTTGCATCTTGCAGCTCACCTGCGACGGACCGGCGTCCCGTCCAAGTGTGGGGAACCTATACGCCAAGGAGACCGGGAAACCGGCCCTTATGAGCCTGGCATGGCTCGAGAACAACAATACACGATGTGGTGATATTAGTTTATAAATAACTTGGTAGAAAGACAATCATTTGAAAAGTCTCAATTCAACTTATCTTTTTGACATGATTCACGTCTTTTGTTCATCATGATGTGTATTACACAATTAACCAAATACTTACGTAACTGAAAAAATACGAAATAAATTACTATCAGCTGGCTGATTACTGATGCTGTATTAGATCCATAGCTTGAAGTTCGTGGCAGAGTACCAAAACAGTATCGTTGTCTGTGTGCAATGGGAGTGACATAAGCTTTCAGTGTTGAGTTTAAATATTCATGGAGGTGGCGAGCTGGCAGAAACGTTAGCACGCCGGGCGAAATGCTTGCGCCTAGAGTAGAAAAGAATATTCTTGGCGGAATGCTATTTACGATACACCAGCGACCTATCATGACGGATAGATAAATACTTTAAATAATTATTTAGTGAGCATTCCTATATTTTTCAAATTTTAATTCTTTATAATCAAATAATAAGAAATATACTATACTAGCTTTCAATTTAACATTCATAGATGACTAAAAAAACTTCACTGCAAACTTGAAATTGGAATTTTTTTCTAAATTTAATCTAGCTTTAAAATTAATAAGGCTTTCCCCCAGTTATAAAATACTATGCCTACTCATAATAATAAGTGATAGGTTTTTTTCCCTTTTTTTTCTCTAAATTACACTCTCTGTAAATGGGATTAATGACCATTTGACATTGACCTAGTTTCTTTCACCAAATAGTAGTAATTGGCATTTGTTAGTGGCACTTGCTGTCTTCAACATGAATTCCTTTTATGGTGTTCTGAAACCTCCTTTACTCCATTTCTACAATTAAAAAATCTTTATTACTTCTAACCTTATAGCAGTTAGGAACAGCCATGTCTTGGTCAGTCAGTGGAAGGACTTCACTACCTCATATGTTCTTAAAATTTAAATCTACATCTTTGTCTGTATATCTACCTACTCTATAATGTTGCCACTTGATTTGAAAGCCTTTGTATTAATGGAAAACCTCTATAATTGGCTGATGAGTACTCAGCATCTTAAATTTGTTGTAATACTTACAACATTTAATAAAATGACGTAGTACGAAACGATTGTACCAAATTACCGGAGTCATTCTTGTTGCTTATTTTGATTATAATCACCCCACAAATTTTTATGGATAACACCATACAAAATTCTGGTGCATCTAAATTAAGTACCATATTCATTCGAATCTAAATTTTTGCTATGTATATATATATATATATATATATTTATATATATATCAGCGGTTTTGAGAAAGGATCTTATGGATGCAAGGGAATTAAAAAATATTAGTTCCAAATTTTTGCGCAATGGGAGGAAGTTCGGAGGAGGATAATAGCCGATGGGATCGACCACAGTGCTCAACTGTACATATTTTATCGACTCCGAAAAGATGACAGATAATGATGGCTTCGGACGAAATGCTGCAAAGTATGTTGTCCGGCGAGTTAATGATTCTGAAAATTTTAGATTAAATAAATCTTTTGCCAAAAATAATGAAAATTACTCATCTACTGTCTTGAATAAAATTTGAACTAGAACATTATTATTTTTAAATCTCACAACGTGAAAAGTTTCAGCAACAGTACATTGTAGTAAAGATTGTTTGCCAACATAACATGGCAATCCTGGTTTAGGACGAATGTTGCTGTAATTTAGCCTCAGGAGACATCGTCTCCAGCTGGCTATACGACACGATCTGTGTCCTTATATTTTCGAACAAGGGAATCTAGCACCCCAGATATTGTCTTGAGCTGAGTGGGGGGTGCTAGAAACACTTGTTCGAAAATATAAGGACAGAGATCGTGTCGTATAGCCAGCTGGAGACGACGTCTCCTGAGGTTAAATTACAGCAACATTCGTCCTAAACTAGTACTGTCATGTTATGTTGGCAAACAATCTTTGCTACAAGATTTGAATTGCTTAAAATTAAAATAAAGCTTATTGCTTTATTCATATCATTTGCAGTGGCATAACTTCAGCTGTAGATAATCTTGAGATAATTCTTAGTGATATTTAGATTTTGCTTGATGAAATGTCGATTCTAGACTATTAGCGGTTTATACAGGATGGCCCAAAAGTCATTGAGGGGTTTTAATTTTTAATAATTCCCTTATTTTTACAAATAGGTGTGTAAAATGTTAACTGAATATAGAGGAGATAATGGAGATTAATCTACATTAATCGTTTTAGTACTTTTGCATTAATCCTTTTAGTGAAGGATTGCTTGTTTTTGTTCATGTTGGGAGATGTGTTCTAACTGCTGAATTTGTTTGTGCTGATGATGAATGCGTCTGTGATGGCGGTGGTGGCGTGTATAGAGATGATGGTGATGATAGTACCAGCATACGGTTCCAGCCTTTTGGTGATTTTCTTCCGTGTTCCTTACAATGTTGGGCATTATGTGTAACCTATTAAGCAACTATTCGACTGCGTTTAGTGCTTCCGTACCAATGGCATCAACATGAAAAACTCACACACACGCATGCACAAACGCACACACACAAGCACAAAAGGATAACACCCGAAAAAATATTTTTAAAATGGCGAATAACTCAAGGACGGCGAAGTGACGATGCAGCGAGAACACAAGAATACTAATTGGCGGAGCGAGAGGTAGAATTGTTATTGCCGCCAGAGCTGAAGAAATTAGTATCAACACAAGACAAAGAAATGCAAATATTTCCCAAAGTAGAAGAAACGCAAACATTGAAGAAAATGGTTATCAACGCAAGGTAGAGAATCGCCAACGTAATCCAGAATAGAATAAATTCAAGAGTTAAAAATAATACAATTAACAATAATATTATTTCAAGAGAAAATGTTCTTCGCCATTCATACAGCATAAGAATATTGTTTGCCAATTTTGTAGAGACAAGAATTTCTAATCAGAGAGATTTTTAGATGGCAAATTCAACAAGAGCTGTCACAAAAATAAAATCATATTGCCTAACCGAAGAGAAGCATTATATAATATCTACGAAATGAAATGAGCAACCGGAGGAGACGCAATCACTAACATTTCAAAAGTAATGTTATACTGTACAAAGCAGTGTATAACTTTGGCAACAAGGATTCTTTTCTTTTCTCAATCTTTCTTTTCAAAATAGTATAAAGTTATAAATCTTGTTTATGGATAACAAGTATGCTAACATTTCGAGCTGGGAAAACATGTCTTTTTCCACAATAATTTTCTGTTGTACAGCCCTTGATTTTCGACATGACGTATACATACATACATACATACATACATACATACATACATACATATATTTATATATACATCGAGAGAGAGAGAGAGAGAGAGAGAGATAGCTACCTAGATAGATAGATATAGATACAATATAATACAATATATAATATATATATGTATGTATGCTATATGTATGCATGTATGTGTGTGTGTATGTGTGTGTGTGATTGTAGGAATGTATGTATATGATGACGACGGTGATGGTTATCCACTCGTGACCGAGGAAGGCTATCGCTGACCATTGCGCGGACAAAATGCCAGCAATGCCTATGCGAAAGATTTTTGTACCATCAGCTGGTTTTACTCAGGTTCGCGGCTTCCATGCTCGTCACTGTACTCGACTGGGCATTGAATAGCTGCCTCAACAGCAATTGCATAAGCTAAAATGTTAAAATAAGACTTGCAAACTACATCACAGACCTTCTCGACTCGACTGAGATGATCCAGAAACAAGCGAGAGCGAGATATCCAGAGCTAATATGTATGTATGTATGTATGTATGTATGTATTTATGTACGTATGTATGTATGTATGTATGTATGTATGTATGCATGTATGTATGTATGTATGTATGTATATGTATATATATGTGTGTGTCTATATATATATACACATATATATAAATATATATATACATAGAAATGTATATGTACATATATATATATATATGTATGTATATGTATACACACATACACAGACGCACAAACATATATATATATATATATATATATATATAAACAATAAACACAAAAAACACAACCCGTGGATGTGGCACATGTAATGTATTAGCAGATGCTCAGGAAAGGAAAGAAAGATGGTTTACCGTTTCGAGCAGACGCTCTTCTTCGGAAACAGAGGTAAGTCCAATAGAAGGCTAGACAGAGGAAGAAAATGGCCAACGGTTCATATGTGGGTTACTTATATATATATATATATATATAATATATATTATATATATATATATATATATATATATATGTATATATATGTATATATGTATATATATGTATATGTATATATATGTATATATATGTATATATATATATATATATATATAATATATTAATATATATATAGATCAATAAATGGTGGGGTTGTGTTGACCACACGTGGAGAAATGATAAGCAAGGAAAAATTGTAAAAAGTCAGAATGCTAAATTGAAAGAAAATTTTAATGAAAATGGGTGTATGGAAAAAGTTTTTGAAAAATGATAAAATAATAATATATTATATATATTCTATATATATATATATATATATATATAATAATTCAAACCGGTTTTCGTCATAATGTGACTTTTCAAGAATTGTAAAGAAAATTTTTTTTTTAAATGTGAGGAGGGGGAAAAAAGAAAATTACATTGTTTTTTGCAAAAAAAATAATAATAAATATATACAAAAATTAAAAAATAGGTACTCCGATACATTGTAAAGTCTTTGTGTAACTTGAGTTTACCTTGAAGTATTGAGATCCAATGGGATTAAATCCATGTGTTGTTTAATTTAATTAAGGGTGTCTCTTAAGTGGATGGCAAAACAGGAAGTAGTAGTAGTAGTCCAGTTCCTGTGTTGTGAATAAGAGGAGACAACTCTTTTGGTTTTTAAGCTCTTCAATTTGTGTTTGTCAATTTTTTGTAATAAAGGGTGTTAATAAACCTTAAATTATAAAATTATCATTTTAGCTTCATTTGCATTATCTTTTTTATATAATTGTTTGCTAACTTAACATTCAGATTTTAACACTTTATTTATATTATTTTCTAATTATATAAATTTGCATAAACCAATTTATAATTACATTTCAGATTGTTATGTCATATATAATTAAAATGATAGTAATAATAACAACAATAATAATAATGATATTTAAAGAATATAAGTTTTAGCTTGAAGTGATGACTGCATGGTATCCTTATATATTTGTGTTAGTCCATCCATGAAGAATGAGGTAGAGAAAAGAGAAGTATGATCAACGAGGAGTTTGCATATTAAGATGCGTTTTGAATTTTTCAATAAAGAGATTCTCCTTGTTAATTCTCTCCTGTGTGGTGATCCCGTCTTTACATTGGTAGAAGGGGAATATGTAGAATTTGGGATTTTTGTCTTTAGCGCATGAGTCTATGTGGTCACTCAGTGGGATTTACCGGTATTCCGGGAGATTTATTTGTTCTTTATACAGATATCTGTATATCTACCTTCTCTATAATGTTACTACTTGATTTGAAAGCCTTTGTATTAATGGAAAAGCTATGTAATTGGCTGATGAGCACTCAGCATCTTAAACCTGCTGTAATACTTACAACTTTTAATAAAATGATGTAGTGCGAAACAATTGTACCAAATTACCGGAGTCATTCTTATTGCTTATTTTGAGTATATATATATATATATATATATATATATATATATATATATATATATATATATATATATATATATATATATATATATATATCTGTACCAGTCTGTTATAAAATCCCTTCAAAATAGAAGCAGTATACGCACCGAAAAGCATTGTTTACGGCCCCTTTAATGTGGCTTTCCTCTAAGAGACGATGGTACTCCCATCTAACCACAGGAAGGCATCACCTCCAGCTGGTTTATTCAGTGCATTTCTTACATGATAGCCTCATTAAAATGGCCATAAGCAATAGTTTTTGGTTTGTATACTGCTTCTCTCTCGAACAGAGATTTTATAATGGTCTAGTTTCCTAGTTACAAAATCAGTGATTGTATGACAGTGTTTCCTATATATTGCAAGTGAGGTTAAACTGCTGTTGTGCCTGGCGAATGAGTACCCACCACTGAGGAGATGCAATACAGATCGAAACCACGTGGTCTCGTAGTCTCAGAGCTATCACCCACTTGCAATAAATAATGAGTACAAGAATTGCACTGAATAAAACAGCTGAAGGAGATGTCTTCTTGAGTTTAAAATTGCAGAATTGTCATCTCTTATAGGGTATCCACATTAAAGGGGCCAGAAACCAAACTAGCAAACATCTCATATCTCATATTGCCCTTCACGCACAATCAAACATCAACCCCTAAAGCTTTTGTATCATTTGTTTTCTTCTGTTTTACCGCAAAGTTCTTAATTCAGTCGCGGTTACAGCTCTCTCTAATCGCTTTTTGAAACCTCTAACCTGGCTACCAGTTCTCTTTATCCACAATAATCCAGAAAGCCTTAAAACACTTCTATCATCCACATGTGACAAATTTATCTCCAAGCCAATCTCTTAATTCCGTTTAGCTCTATTAATCCCTTGGATAAATTCTACCATATAATTCAAATATTTATTCTTCACTTTTTGATATTTTGAAATTCACAATCGTGACTATTATGGGATGGCAGGTAAAGGCACATCAAATCAGAACCTCGAAAACCATTTTAAATTCTCATTTGCAATTATTTGTCTTTACGGATAGTAGTTATACTCTTGGAAAATGCATAAACTTCTCAACCTCTCTTTCTTCAATCATTTAAACTTTTTTCTGTTTGACTCACTGGATTACGGCCATGCTGGGGTACTACCTTGAAGAATTTTTAGTCGACTGACTCGAACCCAAGTACTTAATTATCTTAAAGACCGGTAATTACTCTATCGGCCTCTTTTGCCGAACCGCTAGTTGGTATACCCAAAGATACACACATGATACGTATATATATGGCCAGATAACCGAAGAGATGGTGTTGTGGTTTTCCACCTCGGCATCCGAAACTCAGAGTTTTATCTTGACTATTGAATAATTGTCACATGTTATTTTACACACACACACACACACACACACACACACACACACACACACACACACACACATACACACGCACACATATATATATATGCATGCATGTATATATGTATGTACAGATTTGTATGCTTTATGTATGTATTCTCATGCATATAGTTACATATCAAGAGATGCTCATATATATTTAAATGATAAACTTCTGGAAAGTTTTACAGATTTTTACAGTTCCAATGATGGATTGGATCTGTAATCTTCGAATTAGCTTTCTCCTTTCAGGTTTTAAGAAGCCTAATTTCGCAAGATTGTTATTTAGATAGCGTGTTACATAACCCAGTGCCCCAATAGTTACAGGTATAAACGTGAACTATTAATCTGGATACAGTAACTGCAGATTTCTCAGTAGATTTCTCAGCTTTATGTTAACATCTGCTGGGCCACTGATTTCCACAGCTGTAAAGTTTCTCCACTCTATCCCAAATAATTATATCACTGTATTATTATATGTATGTATGTATGCATGTATGCATGTATGTATGTATGTATGTATGTATGTATGTATGTATGTATGTATGTATGTATGTATGTATGTATGTATATATATATGTATGTATGTGGTATATATATATGATTGTATATAGAAATATATATATATATATATATCATTACAGATATAGGGTAAAGAATTATCAAATTTAATAATTAATAAATTTTACAAAGTAGTTTCGGTATGGGTAAAAACCATTATCGGTAAAAACTTATACAAAAAGTTTATTTATAATTATAAATATAATTAAGGGTTTAGCAGGAAGTTGCTTCACCAACATACCGTAAATTTAGAAACAGCAGTCAAAAACAGCTAATTCTTTTAACTACAAATATAACTCCACAGACAGTAATACTTGTAACTCACATAGGCAAAAAGAAGAAAAAATAACGAAATCAAACAGTCTACGATTAATCATGTACGCGTTTCGG